>NW_027591575.1:0-83247 GCF_964213995.1 Mustelus asterias | reverse complement strand
AAGGCGGTTGTGGGGGTGAGAGGGAAAGTGAGGTGTGGGGGGAGAGGGAAAGGGAGGTGTGGGGTGAGAGAGAAAGAGGGGGTGCAGGTGAGAGGGAAGGGGGTGTGTGGGGTAGGAGAGGGAAGGGAGATGTGGGGGTGAGATGGAAAGAGGGGTGTGGGGGGGAGAGGGAAAGAGGGTGTGGGGGAGAGGAAAAGGGGGCTGTGGGGGTGAGAGGGAAGGGGGGTGTGTGGGGAGAGGGAAAGGGGGGTGTGAGGGGAGAGGGAAAGGGGGCGTGGGGGCGAGGGAAAGGGGTGTGGGGGAGACTGAAAGAGGAGTGTGGGGGGGAGAGGGAAAGGGGGGTGTGGGGGAGAGGGAAAGGCGGGTATGGGGGGGAAGGAAAGGGGGGTGTGGGGGGGAGAGGGAAACGGGGGTGTGGGGGTGAGAGGGAAAGGGGGTGTGGGGGGAAGAGGGAAATGGGGTGTGGGGGTGACAGGGAAAGGGGGTGTGGGGGTGAGAGGGTAAGGGGGGTGTGGGGGGGGGAAAGGGAAGGGGGAGTCTGGGGGGAGAGGAAAAGGGGGTGTGGGGGGGAGAGGGAAAGGGGTTGTAGGGGGGGAGGTGAAAAGGGGGTGTGGGGGGCGAGAGGGAAAGGGTGGTGGGGGGGTAGATGGAAAGGGGGGTTTGGGGGGGAGAGGGAAAGGGGGGTGTGGGGGCGAGAGGGAAAGGTGGGCCTGGGATGAGTGGGAAGTGGGTGGGTGAGTGAAAGGAGGGGTGTGGGGGGAGAGGGAAAGGGGTGTGCGGGGGTGAGCGGGAAAGTGGGGTGTGGGGGTGAGCGGTAAAGTGGGGTGCGGGGGGTGAGGGAAAGGGGGGTGTGGGGGGAGAGGGATAGGGGGTGTGGGGGTGAGAGGGAAAGGGGGGTGTGGGGGAGAGGGAAAGGGGGGTGTGAGGGGAGCGGGAAAGGGGGGTGTGGGGGGAGTGGGAAAGTGGGGTGGGGTGAGAGGGAAAGAGGGTGTGGGGGAGAGGGAAAGGGGGTGTGAGGGGAGAGGGGAAAGGGGGGTGTGGGGGGAGTGGGAAAGTGGGGTGTGGGGGTGAGAGGGAAAGAGGGGTGTGGGGGGGAGAGGAAAGCGGGGTGTAGGGGTAGAGGGAAAGTGGGGTGTGTGGGGGAGAGGGGGAAAGGGGGGTGTGGGGGAATGGAAAGGGGGGGTGTGGGGGGGAGAGGGGGAAAGGGGGGGTGTGGGGAGAGGGAAAGGGGGGTGTGGGGGGAGAGGGAAAGGGGGGTGTGGGGGTGATTTCTCATCTGATGTGTTTTCCAGGAATAATTCAGACTGGACGGGTTTCCCAATTCGACCCAAAGTGGACAGAGGTAGAATCTGCAATCCCTTCCTGCACCCAATTAGCAGAGCCCACCCCGGATTGAACACCTCTCTGGACTGGACAGCTGGTGGAGTTGGAACATAGAACATAGAAAGCCACAGCACAAACAGGCCCTTCGGCCCACAAGTTGCGCCGATCACATCCCCACCTCTAGGCCTATCTATTGCCCTCAATCCCATTAAATCCCATGTACTCATCCAGAAGTCTCTTAAACGACCCCAACGAGTTTGCCTCCACCACCACCGACGTCAGCCGATTCCACTCACCCACCACCCTCTGAGTGAAAAGCTTACCCCTGACATCTCCTCTGTACCTACCCCCCAGCACCTTAAACCTGTGTCCTCTCGTAGCAACCATTTCAGCCCTTGGAAATAGCCTCTGAGAGTCTACCCTATCCAGACCTCTCAACATCTTTTAAACCTCTATCAGGGTCACCTCTCATCCTTCGTCTCTCCAGGGAGAAGAGACCAAGCTCCCTCAACCTATCCTCATAAGGCATGCCCCCCAATCCAGGCAGCACCCTTGTAAATCTCCTCTGCACCCTTTCAATGGCTTCAACATCTTTCCTGTAATGAGGCGACCAGAACTGCGCGCAGTACTCCAAGTGGGGTCTAACCAGGGTCCTATAAAGCTGCAGCATTATCTCCCGACTCCTAAACTCAATCCCTCGATTAATGAAGGCCAGTACGCCGTACGCCTTCTTGACCGCATCCTCCACCTGCGAGGCCGATTTAAGAGTCCTATGGACCCGGACCCCAAGGTCCTTCCGATCCTCTACACTGCTAAGAATGGTACCCTTCAAATTATACTGCTGCTTCATCCCATTGGATCTGCCAAAATGGATCACCACACACTTATCCGGGTTGAAGTCCATCTGCCACTTCTCCGCCCAGTCCTGCATTCTATCTATGTCTCGCTGCAACTTCTGACATCCCTCCAAACTATCCACAACACCACCGACCTTGGTGTCGTCAGCAAACTTACCAACCCATCCCTCCACTTCCTCATCCAGGTCATTTATGAAAATGACAAACAGCAAGGGTCCCAGAACAGATCCCTGGGGCACTCCACTGGTCACTGACCTCCATGCAGAGAAAGACCCCTCCACAGCCACTCTCTGCCTTCTGCAGGCAAGCCAGTTCTGGATCCACAAGGCAACAGCCCCTTGGATCCCATGCCCTCTCACTTTCTCAAGAAGTCTTGCATGGGGGACCTTATCGAACGCCTTGCTGAAGTCCATATAGACCACATCCACCGCTCTTCCTTCGTCAATGTGTTTGGTCACATTTTCAAAGAACTCAACCAGGCTCGTAAGGCACGACCTGCCCTTGACAAAGCCGTGCTGACTACTTTTGATCATACTGACTAGTTGGAAGTCAATTCAGGATTTTTCTATTTACTTCCCCTCTCCAACTTTCCTCCCCATTCTGACTCTCCCCCACAGCTTTTCTGCTTCTAATTTACAGAGTATATCCTCTGTCCGTCTCTTTTTTCCTTTCTTCTCTCCCTCTCTCTTTGCCTTCTTCTTTGCTTCCCTATCTATCTCTTCCTCAACTCTTCTTCTCTCCGACCAGCTTTATTCTCTCTAACTGGATTTCTCTCTGATCCAGTGCGTTTCCATTCTTCATTCTCATTATAACTTTACCCCATATCTCCCGATCGCTCTCCAATTGTTCTCTCTCTCCTCCTGTTTCTCCCCATATCTCTCGATCTCACCCCAGTATTGCTCTCTCCATCTCGATTTCTACCCATTCCTGTTCACCTCCCTCCAGAGTCTCTCCCTCTCCCTTTCCAGCTTTCTTTGTGGGGATTTTAAGCACAGCATGATCCCATGGGCGGCACTGTGACCATATCCAGAGAGGACAAAGTGGGGGTGGGGGGAGGCATGTCATTCCCCCAGCCTCGCGCTTGGTGTAATCCTCCACCCAGCTCCATGTGAATTCTGAGTATGGATACATATCCCCTCAGTGACAGAAAGAGATAAACTCCCCTCTTTAAACTGGGGACAAGCTGTGTCCATTCCTTTGGTAGACTTTGTAAAATGAGCCTCCCAGTAGTTATTTATGAATAAATTAATCGATCTATTGATTCATTTGTGTAAATAAGGAATCTCAGGGCTCTGACTGAGGCTATTCTCCAGAGACAGGAAGCTGGGCACTGACTCCTAACTGGAGACCCCCAGATAAGATGGTTCTTCCCACCCCCTCACAGCAATATGGTTTGTGGTTATTGGCAGTGTGGTTCAGAAATATTGCATCACTCCTTTCAACACAGTGCACATGAAAGAGAGGGAAAGAAGCAGAGATATGGACAGAAATAGGAAGTTAGAAGGAGGGATGGAATAAGAGGTGGTGGGTGTGGTTGCAAAGACCTGGCCCGAGATAAGAACATCCATCTGTACAATGAGAGAGAGAGACAGTGGCAGGAGGAGAAAAGAGAAGGAGGGAGTGGAGCAGAGACAGAGGGAGGCCCGAGGGGAGTGGAAGGTCAAAGCAGAGGTGGTGATGTAGGGACAGCATTTGAGAAAGAGAGACAGGATGTGAGAGTCTCCAGTGTATGGTCACCAGGTGCAGCTCCGCTCAAACCCTGTCAGATAGTCTGGGAGGATTTAAAAAGTGTCCTGAAGAAATCAGCAGCCCCTTCCCAAACTGAAAGAGGGAGTTGAGCAGCTTCTAGAGACTGAGAGGGGACAGGGGCTGGGCAGGATGGAGCAGGGCTGGCATTTTAATTCAGGTTTAGAAGATTCTCCCTGTGGAAATCTCTCTCTCTCCATTTGAATGTTTCTGTCTGATTGGAAGAAATGGAGGGAAGGAAAGAGTGGGAGAGAATGAGGAGAACCAAGAATGAGAGGTTATAGAATAATAGAATCATACAGAGCAGAAGAGGCCCTTCGGCCCATCGAGTCTGCACTGTCACATTAGAAATACCTGAAATCCCACCTAACCCCATCTGTCAGCACTTGGCCCAGAGCCCTGAATGTTATGTTGTGCCAAGTGCTCATCCAGATACCTTTTAAAGGATGTGAAGCAACCCACCTCCACCACCCTCCCAGGCAGCGCTTTCCAGACCCTCACCAGCCCCTGGGGAAAAACATATTTCCTCACACCAACCCCCTCCCCCCCAAACCTCCTTAACCCCACCGAGAACCTCTGTCCCCTCGTGACTGACCCTTCAGATATGGGGAACAGTTGCTCCTTCTCCACTCTGTCCATGGCCCTCATAATCTTGTACACCTCGATCAGGTCGCCCCTCAGTCTTCTCTGCTAAAACGTTAATAACCCAAGCCCACGCAACCTCTTTTCATAACGTTGATCTTCCATCCAAGGCAGCATCTTGGTGAATCTCCTCTGTCCCCCCATCCAGCACAAACACATCCTTCCTATAATGTGGCGATCAGAACTGCACACAGTACTCCAGCTGGGGGCTCATCAAAGATCGAGACAATTCCAACATTACTTCCCTGCTTTTGTCATCTATGCCTCAAATGATAAAGGCAAGAGTCCCATGTGCCATTTTCACCACCTTACCAACATGCCCTTCTGCTTTCAAAGATCTGTGGTCAAATACGCCAAGGTCACATTCTGCCATAGATCTTCCTATAGTCCGAACATTCATTGAGTACTTCCTTGTCAAATTACTCCTTCCAAAGTGTATCAGCTCACACTTTTCAGGGTTACATTCCATTAAACGGTGTAAAACACACTCCACACTGCTAACTGCACCTTCTGCGATCTTGCTGCAGAACTTGCTTTAAAGGATGTCTCAGTGTTAAGAGAGAGTTTCATCTTTCCAGGGAAGTGAAGGGAATTCTCCAGACTTGGGACAATGCACACACACAGAGTGGAAGGTGTGTGGCGATTTTTGTTGGGTGCTTTGGGGGAAGGGGCTCACAGCAGGTGTGAGGATGGAGGCAGGCTAAGGTCTGTGTCTCATTTGATTAGTTTCACAGTGTAGCTGCTGTGGGATCTTGCTGTGCATGCACTGTCCTGGGCCATTTGCCTGCCTTGAAACAATGATCATCCTGTTTGAAAATCCCTCACTGACTGCAAAGAAGATTCCAAGGCCTTGAATATAAAAAAGCTTCAACTTGAAAAATGGGACTGAGGGAGTTCATGATCACTTTCTGCAGAGAACTGAGGGGACATTCAGCCAATATCACATTGCTGCCTGTGGGATCTTACTGTGCGACCAATATTGCAGCCTCAGTTTGTACATTAAAACAAGAAGCACACACACACAGAAAACAATTATCATAAACTGTGAACTGAATTTTGAAACTGCCTCTGTGCTTTGGACCTTCCTGTGCACAAGTTGCATCAGAAATCTCTAAATTAACAGCAGTGAGGTCAGATTAACAATTAATCTCATCACTGTTAATAATTCTTGATGGCCTGGAATGAAAGTTCTTTAACTAGAAGCGGGTGTAATTGTGGAGTAAAAAATGTGTCTGAGGCAGAGAGATAAATGTGAGGGTGAAATGAAATGCACAGGGTTCTATTTGAATACAGTTTGCTGTGGTGGTGATTGTCGGAACTCTCGCTCGACGTCTGGTGTTGGGAAGCTGAGTTTGTGAAGTGTGGTCCCTTTAAAAGCTGGTATTGTGTCCCTTTAAAGTTGGACTTGTGTCAATGCTTGGAGGCTTCAAATGCAGGTACAGACAGAGTACACAGACTGCAAGGATGGTAGCAAAGAACAAGCATCAGGATCGCCATGGTAACAGGCTTTGCATGTTCTTGAATTTTGAGTTCAGCCTATCAGTTCAAAGAAGGCACCCAGCTATCAGGAAGCTATCAAATGTTAATTTATTGTTGTGGACAAGATCAGATCAATCCTGGTGCAGGAAAATTCAGAGGTCATCACAGTATAAAAACAGGAGATCAACTGCCTGCCTGCAGTTCACCTGAAGGGCTGCCACCTCTCAAAGCCCAGAGAGGGAAAGAGCAGCTCTCTCCAGCTTTGAATATCACTTAATAGACCTCTCCATCTATCGATCTGAATCAGAAATAACTTGCAGGCAGTGGAATAGAAAGACATAGAACATAGAACATAGAACAGTACAGCACAGAACAGGCCCTTCGGCCCGCGATGTTGTTCCGAACTTTATCTGAAACCAAGATCAAGCTATCCCACTCGCTATCATCCTGCTGTGCTCCATGTGCCGATCCAATAACCGCTTCAAAGTTCCAAGTGTCCGACTACACTATCACAGCAGGCAGTCCATTCCACACCCCAACCACTCTCTGCGTAAAAACCGACCTCGGACATCCCTCCTTTCTCCCACTATTTACCTTATAGTTATGCCACAGAGTAACAGTTACATCCAGCCGAGGAAATAGTCTCTGAACGTTCACTCTATCTAACCCCCTCATCATCTTATAAACCTCTATTAAGTCGCCCCTCATCCGCCTCCACTCCAAAGAGAAAAGCCCTCGCCTCCTCAACCTTTCCTCATAAGACCTACCCTCCAAACGAGGCAGCATCCTGGTAAATCTCCTTTGCACTCCCTCCAATGCTTCCACATCCTTCCCATAGTGAGGCGACCAGAACTGCACACAATATTCCAAATGTGGTCTCACCAAGGTCCTGTATAGTTGCAGCATAACCCCATGGCTCTTAAACTCCAACCACCTGTTGATAAACGCTAACACACTATAGGCCTTCTTCACGGCTCTGTCCACTTGAGTGGCAACCTTTAGAGATCAGTGGATATGAAGTCCAAGATCTCTCTGTTCCTCCACATTCGTCAGAACCCTGCCGTTGACCGTGTAATCCACATTCAAATTTGTCCTACCAAAATGAATCACCTCACACTTATCCGGGTTAAACCCCATCTGCCATTTTTCGGCCCAGCTCTGTGTCCTATCAATGTCTCTTTGCAGTCTACAACAGCCCTCCACCTCATCCACTACTCCACCAATCTTGGTGTCATCAGCAAAGTTACTGACCCACCCTTCAGCCCCCTCCTCCAAGTCATTGATAAAAATCACAAATAGCAGATGACCCACCAATGATCCCTGTGGTACACTGCTGGTAACTGGTCTCCAGTCTGAAAAATTTCCATCCACCACCATCCTCTGTCTTCTATGAGATCGCCAGTTACTTTTCCATTCGGCCAAATTCCCTTCCATCCCACACCTCGACGATCGCCAAAGGTTTTCCCAGCCACAAAATCTAGTTGTATACATTTTTGCGAGTGACTAAATTATGTTCGTTTTTTTCTGATAATGAATGTCCTTGTGTGTATTTGAACAGCATTCCAGTAGAATTTTACTTTAATCACAATGCTACTTAGAAACAGAGAAACATAGAAAACTACAGCACAAAACAGGCCCTTCGTCCCCACAAGCTGTGCCGAACATATCCCTACCTTTTCGGCCTACCCATAACCCTCCATCCTATTAAGTCCCATGTACTCATCCAGGACTCTCTTGAAATACCCTAATGAGTTTGCCTCCACCACCACTAACGGCAGCCGATTCCACTCGCCCACCACCCTCTGTGTGAAAAACTTCCCCCGAACATTTCCCCTGAACCTATCCCCCAGCAGCTTAAACATGTGTCCTCTCGTAGCAGCCATTTCCACCCTGGGAAAAAGCCTCTGAGAGTACACACGATCTATGCCTCTCAACATCTCATATACCTCTATTAGGTCTCCTCTCATCCTACGTCTCTCCAAGGAGAAAAGACCGAGCTCCCTCAGCCTATCCTCATAAGGCATGCCACTCAATCCAGGCAACATCCATGTAAATCGCCTCTGCACCCTTTCAATCTTTTCCACATCCTTCCTGTAATGAGGCGACCAGAACTGAGCACAGTACTCCAAGTGGGGTCTGACAAGGGTCTTATATAGCTGCATCATTATCCCCGGACTCCTAAACTCAGTCCCTCGATTGATAAAGGCCAGCACACCATACGCCTTCTTAACCACCTCCTCCACCTGCGGGGCTTATTTTAGAGTCCTATGGACCCGGACCCCAAGGTCCTTCTGATTGTCGACTGTACTAAGAGTATTTTCCTTTATATTGTACTCCTTCATCCCATTCGACCTGCCAAAATGGACCACTACGCATTTTTCTGGGTTGAAGTCCATCTGCCACTTGTCCGCCCAGTCTTGCATCCTATCTATGTCCCTCTGTAACTTCTGACATCCCTCCAGACTATCCACAACCCCACCAACCTTCGTGTCGTCGGCAAACTTACCAACCCATCCCTCCACTTCCTCATCCAGGTCATTTATGAAAATGACAAGCAGCAAGGGTCCCAGAACAGATCCCTGGAAGATCCCTGGGGCACACCACTGGTGACCGACCTCCAATTAGAAAAAGACCCATCTTTACACACTCTCTGCCTCCTTTGGGCAAGCCAGTTCTGGATCCACCGGGCAGCAGCCCCTTGGATCTCATGCCCTCTCACCTTTTCTAGAAGCCTTGCATGGGGAACCTTATCAAACGCCTTGCTAAAATCCATATAAACCACATCTACCGCTTTCCCTTCGTCAATGTGTTTAGTCACATTTTCGAAGAACTCCACCAGGCTCGTAAGGCACTATCTGCCTTTGACAAAGCCACACTGAGTATTCTTGAGCATACTAAACCTCTCTAAATGCTCATAAATCTTGTCCCTCAGGATCTTCTCCATCAGCTTACCAACCACTGAGGTTAGACTCACCGCTCGGTAATTTCCTGGACTATCCCTATTCCCCTTCTTGAAAATAGGAACCACATCCGCAATCCTCCAATCCTCCGACACTTCTCCCGTCTCCATCGACGACGCAAAGATCATCGCCAGAGGCTCTTCCCTCGTCTCCCACACTAACCTGGGGTACATCCCATCCGGACCCAGCGACTTACCTATCTTGATGCCATTCAAAGATTCCAGCACAACCTCTTTCTGAAAGTCCACAGACTCAATCTTTGCAGTCCACCGCAAGCCCACAGTACATCCACCCATGTCCTTCTCCTCTGTGAAAACCGAGGCAAAATACTCATTGAGCAAGTCTGCCATTTTTACTGCTTCTGTACTGATTTTATCGCCTTCACCTTTTATAGGCCCTATTCCATCACATCTCATCCTTTTACTCTTCACATATTTATAGATAACCTAAGGGTTTTCCTTAATTCTACTTGTCAAGGCCTTCTCGTGACCCCTTCTGGCTCTCCTAATTTCCTTCTTAAGTCACTTCCTACAAGCCGTATACTCAGCTAGATCCCTATCTTCGCCAAGCTCTCTGAACCTTTTGTACGCTTTCCTTTTCTTCTCGACTAGGTCTCACACAGCTTTCGTGCACCACGGTTCCTTTAACCTACCAACTCGTCCCTGTCTGCTGGGAAAATTGTCCTGTAGAACCCTAGACAGACATTCCTTGAAAAACTGCCACTCGCTTCAGTAGATTTCCCCGAGAACACCTCCTTCCAATTTACTCCTCTAATTTGCTGCCTTATGTCTTCATACTTCCCCTTACTCCATGTAAACGCTTTCCTAGCTTGCCTGATCCTCTCCTTTTCCAATGCAAGCAGAAAGGAGATAGAGTTATGATCGCTATCCCCAAGATGCTCTCCCACTGAGCGATCTGACAACTGTCCAGGCTCATTGGTCAGTTTCAGATCAAGTACAAAGAACAAAGAACAATACAGCACAGGAACAGGCCCTTCGGCCCTCCAAGCCCGCGCCGCTCCCTGTTCCAAACTAGACCATTCTTTTGTATCGCTCCATTCCCACTCCGTTCATAGGGCTATCGAGATAAGTCTTAAACGTTTCCAGTGTGTCCGACTCCACCACCTTGCCTGGCAGCGCATTCCAGGCCCTCACCACCCTCTGTGTAAAATATGTCCTTCTGATATCTGTGTTAAACCTCCCCCCCTTCACCTTGAACCTATGACCCCTCGTGAACGTCACCACCGACCTGGGGAAAAGCTTCCCACCGTTCACCCTTTCTATGCCTTTCATAATTTTATACACCTCCATTAAGTCTCCCCTCATCCTCCGTCTTTCCAGGGAGAACAACCCCAGTTTACCCAATCTCTCCTCATGACTAAGCCCATCCATACCAGGCAACATCCTCTGTACTCTCTCCAAAGCCTCCACGTCCTTCTGGTAGTGTGGCGACCAGAACTGGACGCAGTATTCCAAATGCGGCCGAACCAAAGTTCTATTCATCTGCAACAACAGGCCCCAACTTTTATAATCTATGCCCCGTCCTATAAAGGCAAGCATGCCATATGCCTTCTTCACCACCTTCTCCACCTGTGACGTCACCTTCAGGGATCTGTGGACTTGCACACCCAGGTCCCTCTGCGTATCTACACCCTTTATGGTTCTGTCATTTATCGTACAGCTCCTCCCGACATTATTTCTACCAAAATGCATCACTTTGCATTCTTCAGGATTAAACTCCATCTGCCATTTCTTTGCCCAAATTTCCAGCCTATCTATATCCTTCTGTAGCTTCTGACAATGTTCCTCACTATCTGCAAGTCCTGCCAATTTTGTGTCGTCTGCAAACTTACTGATTACCCCAGTTACACCTTCTTCCAGATCATTTATATAAATCACAAACAGCAGAGGTCCCAATACAGAACCCTGCAGAACACCACAAGTCACAGGCCGCCAGCCGGAAAATGACCCTTCCACTACCACCCTCTGTCTTCTGTGACCAAGCCAGTTCTCCACCCATCTAGCCACCTCCCCCTTTATCCCATGAGATCCAACCTTTTGCACCAGCCTACCATGAGGGACTTTGTCAAACGCCTCTCCTCTTGTAGGCTTGTCCACATGCTGTGTCAGGAAACCCTCCTGAAGACACCGAACGAACTCCTCCCCATCCAATCCCCTTACCCTAGGGATATTCCAATCTATGTTTGGGAAATTAAAGTCTCCCATCACAACAACTCTGCTATTATTGCAACTCTCCAGGATCTGTTTCCCTATCTGTTCCTCCACCTCCCTGTCACTATTGGGCGGCCTATAGAAAACTCCCAGCAAAGTGACCGACCCCTTCCCACTCTGAACTTCTACCCACAGAGACTCGGTGGACGATCCCGCCACAGCATACACCTTCTCTACAGCTTGACACTGTCCCTGATCAGCAGTGCCACGCCACCCCCTCTCTTGCCTCCCTCCATGTCCTTCCTGAAACATCTGAATCCCGGCACCTGGAGTAACCAGTCCTGTCCCTGAGACATCCAAGTCTCTGTAATGGCCACCACATTACATTTCCAGGCATCAATCGACGCTCTGAGTTCATCCCCTTTATTCACTATACTCCTGGCATTAAAGTAAACACATCTCAATCCTTTGGTCTGAGCTCTCCCCTTCTCTCCACTTCTCTATCCCCCGTCCATCCTCCCTCTTGCACCGTCTATAACCCTTGTCTGTTTGTGAGCTAACTTCCTCACTCCGAGTCACCTCGCCTCGATCCCCTCCCCCCAACATATCCAGTTTAAACTCCCCAGTAGCCTTCGCCTTCTTTAACTAAAGTTCCCTGTTGGTTAAATAATTAAACTGTTCATTGTTCAATTAAAGTGAGTGTCAGATATTTCTGTCAGTTAACCGCTAAATGTTAATGAAGAATAGTTCACACCTTCCCACACACCTTTCTCACATTGCAAAGCAAGGTGTTCCTCTTTGGGGAATTTGTCGTGGCTTGTTAAAACGGCATTAACCTCTGTCTCATGACACTGTCTCTCTATCTGTGTCTCTGTATCTCCATTGTGTGGCTTGTGAGGGAGGAAGTGAAAGAGTTGGGGGACAGGCTGAGGAAGGGCTGATGTTACGGAGTGAGAGAGAAACGGAAGGATCAGGTTAAACAGGGGGAGAGATAGCTGAACATTGTGGAGTTAGGGTGGAGGGAAAATGTCACAGTATTTGGGGGTAGAGGGTTTCCTGAGAGCAGTAACTGCTGATGTCCCTATCACATCTTTCCAGAAAGCGTGATGTTCAAACACTCCAATCCTGAGACAGTCTGTTTTGAAATGTATCCTGAAGAAATGAACAGCTTCTTCCCAGTTGAGGTTTTAGCCACTTGCTGACTAGGTTGGGCGGTGTGGAAACATTGCTGCCCATGGGATCCTGCTGTGCATCAATGACCTGCAGCATAGACAGAACTGCAAATGGTAACCACACAACTTAAAAGGCAAATTAGCTCAATGACGATAAAGCACATGGGTGGGTGGATGGGATAAAAATCAAACCCCTGGCCTTGGTAAAGACTTGTTCTCAATCCATGTGTCCTGTTTGTGTTTTTAGACAGGGTGGTGGGGTTTGGAGGATTATTAATTTTTGGGCGGAATGGGTAGGGAAGGTGGTTGAATATCTCGGCCTCTGTCATTACAACCTTTTACAACCTTTCTTCTCTCTGTCCATCCATTCGCTTCAATGTTGCATCTTGTAATTAATGTAAAATAAAATCCCATTGTGATTTGTGGTATTTTTATTGCCGTGGGGTGTATGAGGGGAGTGCGGGTGGGACAGAGGGTGGGGAACAGTGGTTCTCTTTTCCTCTCGTCCCTTCCATCCGTGTGTGGGGCGTTTTGGGGCTGGAAAGGACAGTTATGTTTCCCTGGGATGGAGACAATTCTGTTTTTTGTCCCCAAGGGACTCATGCAAAGGGACCTGGGGGTCCTTGTGCATGAGACGCAAAAGCCCAGTCTGCAGGTACAACAGATGATCAAGAAGGCAAATGGGATGTTGGCCTATATCGCGAGGGGGATAGAATATAAAAGCAGGGATGTCTTGATGCACCTGTACAGGGCATTGGTGAGGCCGCAGCTGGAATACTGTGTGCAGTATTGGTCACCTTATATGAGGAAGGATATATTGGCATTGGAGGGAGTGCAGAGAAGGTTCACCAGGTTGCTACCGGAGATGAGGGGTTTGGATTATGAGGAGAGGCTGAGGAGATTGGGTTTGTACTCGTTGGAGTTTAGAAGGATGAGGGGGGATCTTATGGAGACTTATAAGATAATGCGGGGGCTGGATAGGGTTGGGGCGGAGAGATTCTTTCCACTTAGTAAGGAAGTTAAAACTAGAGGACACTGCCTCAAAATAAAGGGGGGTCGGTTTAAGACAGAGTTCAGGAGGAACTTCTTCTCCCGGAGGGTGGTGAATCTCTGGAATTCTCTGCCCACTGAGGTGGTGGAGGCTACCTCGCTGAATATGTTTAAAGCGCGGATGGATGGATTCCTGATCGGTAAGGGAATTAAGGGTTATGGGGATCAG
Organism: Mustelus asterias; assembly: GCF_964213995.1. Taxonomy (NCBI): domain Eukaryota; kingdom Metazoa; phylum Chordata; class Chondrichthyes; order Carcharhiniformes; family Triakidae; genus Mustelus; species Mustelus asterias. The sequence continues at coordinate 69,678 of NW_027591575.1, read as the reverse complement.
GCGGGTAAGTGGTACTGATCCACGTCAGATCAGCCATGATCTTATTGAATGGCGGGGCAGGCTCGAGGGGCTAGATGGCCTACTCCTGCTCCTATTTCTTATGTTCTTATGTTCTTAAGGTTTATTGCATCCTCTGTGACTAGGCCTCAATTCAAGGCCTAATCTCAGGGCCCTCAGGATGCCTTTTCCATTCGCTTCATTCCGAAATGTTTCTGTGTTTAATTGGATGATATCACTGGTTAAATAAAGCTGCAGCAGGCAATTTAATTCATTTCACTCAGGATGTAATCATCGGTTTTCCAACTCTCTCACCCAACGTTCTCATTAGATTTTATTACAGTGAGGGGGAGAGGTGGAAAATAGGGAGGGTGCAAAACAGAGAGAGAGAAAGAAGCCCGAGAGGCAGGGAGAGGTGAGAAGATAAATTGCCGCTCTGGGGATGTTGGAGGGGAATGTGTTTATGGGGTCCTCATCTCCACCATTCATTTTTATCGTGGCTAATTATCGAATGAAATTACTTGATTCCCCCCCCCCACCCCCCCGCAATTCCATGATCACTTTAGCCCCGAGAACTAAATCTAATTTCTTCTTGAAATCACAAAACGCCTGTGAATTCCACACATTCACCACCCTCTGACTGAAGAAATTTCTCATCACCTCAGTTCTAAAAAGAATTGCCCCTTATCCTCAAAGTATGACAGCCAGTTCAGGGCACCCCACCATCGGTAAGATTCTTTCTGAATCGACCCTGTCTAATCTTGTTAGAATGTTATAAGTTTCTATGAGATCCCCTCATTATTGTGAACTCCAGTGAATATAATCCTAACCGACTTAGTCTCTCCTCATATGACGGACCTGTTATCCCAGGAAGCAGCCTGTAATACCGTTACTGGACATCTTCTAGAGCAAGGACAGCCTTCCTCTGGAAAGGACATCACAACTGCCGAAAAGAATTCCAGGAGTGGTCTCTCCAATACTTTTTCCAACTGCAGCAAGTAATCCTTATCCCGATAAAGAAAACCTCTCGCTATGAAAACCAGCAGACCATTTAGCTCCATTCCTGCCTGCTGTACCTGCCTGGTTCCGTGCAGTGAATGATGCACGAGGAGACCAAGGTTTTGATGAGAATCCACCTCCCTCAATTTACACCCATTCAATAATAACTTGTCTTCCTAATACTCCTCCCAGAGTCGATATCCTCACAGTGATCCACATTAAACTGCATCTGCCATGCGTATGACCACACCCTCAGCCTGTCCAAATAACGCTGAATATTCTCTGCATCCTCCTCACAGTTCACCCTCCCACCCAGCTTTGTACCATCTGCAAATTTGGAGATGATGCATTCAGTAACCCTTCTGGAAAACTAAATAAACCCCATCCACTGGTTCCCCTCGGTCAACTCTACTAGTTCCACCCTCAAACAATTGCAAGATATTCCAATCATGATTTCCCTTTCGTAATTCCATGCTGCCTTTGTCTGATTATGGCACGGCATTCCAAATGCCGAGTTATCAAATCCTTGAAATTTGACTCTTGCAACTTCCCCAGCACCGACGTTAGGCTCACTGGTCTATAGTTCACTGTTTTCTCTCTCCAGTCCTGTCTGAATACCGGGCTTGCATTAGCTCCCCTCCAGTCAGTAGGAACCAGCCCAGAGTCCAATAAAATTGGAAAATAACCACCATTGGACCTCTTATTCCCAGGAAGACTTCCTTAAGTACTCTGGGATGAAGATTGTCAGGACCTGGAGATTTATCCACCTTCAATCCCATCATTTTCCCCAAAAGCATTTCTCTGCAAATTCAAATTTCCTTCAGCTTCTCTCTAAAACTTGTTCCTCTCTGAACTTTTGGCACATTATTCATGTCTTCCTTTCTGAAGATCGAAGCAATCTTCAATTTAATTCCTCAGCTATAACTTTGTCCCCGTTAGAGTATCTCCCATTTCTGACTGCAAAGGTCCTTGTTTGTCAATCTGTTTCTCTTTACATACCGATAGATATTTTTTGAAGTCAGTTGTCATGTTCCACGTTAGATTACTTTCATACTCTATTTTTCTTTCCTTAATCAATCCCTTGCTCCTCCCAAAAGGATGGATTTGTAAACAGTGATTGTGTTACTGAGGGTGAATCTGTGATGACGTGTTTTAGCTTTTCACCAAATCACACCTACAATTGTGTTTCAAATCTGGCTTCTCCCACATTGCAGTGTGATTGTGGGATCTTGCTGTGCAGGATGACCAGCAGCATTTCTGAAATGACACAGGAACATTTTATTTTCCTCAGAAACCCTCTAACCCTCCTGCTGCTGACCTTAGTCTACACACCTTGGACATTGAGCCCTCTGCTCAGGGGAAGAAGTTTCTTCTTAACTATCCTATCTTTGTCCCTCATAATTTTGAACACCTCAATGATGTCCGCACTCCGCCTTCACTGTTCTGTGGAAAGCAACACCAGCCTAACCAGCCTGTCTTCACTGCAGAAACACTGCTGCCCAGGCAACATCCTGGTGAATCTCCTTTGCGTTCCTTCCAGAGCAATCACATCCTCCGTCTAGTGAGGCTACCAGAATTCCTCATAGTCCTCGAGCTGAAGACAAATGAGTGTTTCATATATCTCCATCATGACCTCCCTGCTCCTATCTTCGATACATCAGCTAATAAAGAAAATTGTCATGTCTGCCTTCTTAAGCAGCTGATCATCAGAAGTTACCCAGTGGAACGGAAATCAATAGGTTTATGATCTTTCTTGAGTTTAAACAGAAATTAAATTTTAAAAAATCCAAAGAGCAGTTGTCCAGTCACAACCTCAACATAAAAAAATAAATGAACTAACTTCAAAAGAGTAAAAAAAAATACATCAAGTAACACAGGCTGTGATAAAGAGCATTCAGCACATGTTCCAAAATTAAGATCATTCTTGACAGATTTCATTGAATTATTTTCCCAATTATCAGGAAAGATCTGGTCGATGTCCGACACATGGTGTTTCTAGATACCTTCAGTAAGTTAACAGACTTCAGTAAACTCAGAGCAAGTGGAACATAGACATAGAACATAGAACATTACAGCACAGAACAGGCCCTTCGGCCCACGATGTTGTGCCGACCTTCATCTGAAACCAAGATCAAGCTATCCCATTCCCTACCATCCTGGTGTGCTCCATGTGCCTATCCAATGACCGCTTAAATGTTCCTAAAGTGTCTGACTCCACTATCACTGCAGGCAGTCCATTCCACACCCCAACCACTCTCTGCGTGAAGAACCTACCTCTGATATCCTTCCTATATCTCCCACCATGAACCCCATAGTTATGCCCCCTTGTAATAGCTCCATCCACCCGAGGAAATAGTCTTTGAACGTTCACTCGATCTATCCCCTTCATCATTTTATAAACCTCTATTAAGTCTCCCCTCAATCTCCTCCGCTCCAGAGAGAACAGCCCCAGCTCCCTCAACCTTTCCTCATAAGACCGACACTCCAAACCAGGCAGCATCCTGGTAAATCTCCTCTGCACTCTTTCCAGCGCTTCCACATCCTTCTTATAGTGAGGTGACCAGAACTGCACGCAATATTCCAAATGCGGTCTCACCAAGGTCCTGTACAGTTGCAGCATAACCCCACGGCTCTTAAACTCCAACCCCCTGTTAATAAAAGCTAACACACTATATGCCTTCTTCACAGCTCTATCCACTTGAGTGGCAACCTTTAGAGATCTGTGGATATGGACCCCAAGATCTCTCTGTTCCTCCACAGTCTTCAGAACCCTACCTTTGACCCTGTTATCCACATTTAAATTTGTCCTACCAAAATGAATCACCTCACATTTATCAGGGTTAAACTCCATTTGCCATTTTTCAGCCCAGCTTTGCATCCTATCTATGTCTCTTTGCAGCCTACAACAGCCCTCCACCTCATCCACTACTCCACCAATCTTGGTGTCATCAGCAAATTTACTGATCCACCCTTCAGCCCCCTCCTCTAAGTCATTAATAAAAATCACAAAGAGCAGAGGACCAAGCACCGATCCCTGCGGCACTCCGCTAGCAACCTGCCTCCAGTCCGAAAATTTTCCATCCACCACCACCCTCTGTCTTCGATCTGATAGCCAGTTACCTATCCAATCGGCCAACTTTCCCTCTATCCCACACCTCCTTACTTTCATCATAAGCCGACCATGGGGGACCTTATCAAACGCCTTACTAAAATCCATGTATTTGACATCAACCGCCCTACCTTCATCAACACACCTAGTTACCTCCTCAAAAAATTCTATCAAATTTGTGAGGCACGATTTGCCCTTCACAAATCCGTGCTGACTATCCCGGATTAATCCGCATCTTTCTAAATGGTCGTAAATCCCATCCATAAGGACCTTTTCCATCAATTTACCAACCACCGAAGTCAGACTAACCGGTCTATAATTACCAGGGTCATTTCTATTCCCTTTCTTAAACAGAGGAACAACATTTGCCACTCTCCAGTCCTCTGGCACCATCCCCGTGGACAGCGAGGACCCAAAGATCAAAGCCAAAGGCTCTGCAATCTCATCCCTCGCCTCCCAAAAATCCTAGGATACATTTCATCAGGCCCAGGGGACTTATCGACCTTCAGTTTATTCAAAACTGCCAATACATCCTCCCTCCGAACATCTATTTCCTCCAGCCTATTAGCCTGTAACACCTTCTCTTCCTCAAAAACATGGCCCCTCTCCTTGGTGAACACTGAAGAAAAGTATTCATTCATCACCTCGCCTATCTCGACTGATTCCATACACAAGTTCCCACCACTGTCCTTGACCGACCCTAACCTCACCCTGGTCATTCTTTTATTCCTCACATAAGAGTAAAAAGCCTTGGGGTTTTCCTTGATCCGACCCGCCAAGGACTTCTCATGTCCCCTCCTAGCTCTCCTGAGCCCCTTTTTCAGCTCATTCCTTGCTAACTTGTAACCCTCAATCGAGCCATCTGAACCTTGTTTCCTCATCCCTACATAAGCTTCCCTCTTCCTTTTCACAAGACATTCCACCTCTTTTGTGAACCACGGTTCCCTCACTCGGCCATTTCCTCCCTGCCTGACAGGGACATACCTATCAAGGACACCCAGTATTTGTTCCTTGAAAAAGTTCCACTTTTCATCAGTGCCTTTCCCTGACAGTTTCTGTTCCCATCTTATGCCCCCTAATTCTTGCCTAATCGCATCATAATTACCTCTCCCCCAATTGTAAGCCTTGCCCTGCCGTCCGGCCCTATCCCTCTCCATTGCAACAACAAAAGACACCGAATTGCTGCTGGTCCTCTAACTGGAGTTAGAGGACCAGCAGCAGAATGACTAGAAGCTGGTTACAAAGACACAACACAGGCAGTGGGAGTTAAAGGGATTTACTCTGATTGCTGGAAGGTGGGAAGTGGTTTTCCACAAGGATCAGCCCCGGGATCACTGTCCATTACCATTTACATCAACAAAATGGAATAGGGAAGCAAAACTATAGTTCCAAAATTTACCAACCAATCCAAACTGCGAATGAGAATGAGCAGAGTGGAAGAATACAACTCAACACAATAACACATTAATAATTAATTATAAACTTGCAAATTGGGTATTGGAATTGGAAATTAATTTCACCACAGCTCAGTGTCAGGTTCTTCATTCTGATCAGAACAATATGTTTCCCAATCACTCTGTAGAAATCAAGTATCTGAATGTTTTTGAGGAGTTCAGGGCTTCAGGTGATCAGATTCACAAATCGCTTTCAGAAGCAACACAGTTTAGACAGAACCACAACAACCCGGAAAAAAACCATTGGAGTTCATTTATAGATCAATGGAAATGTGAACAATTCACAAAATGTTTGACAATCACTGAATACTGCACGGTTTGTAATTGGTTTGTTTAACTATCAGGAAGTCGCTGAAACCTCTTTCTTTTCAATACAAAGCCGAGGTATGGAGAAATTTCACATCATCCACTGACCACCAAACAAAGCCAAACTCTTGCTGTTTTCAACATATTCCAAAGACTGAGGCAGCTCCACAGAATGGACATCTCACTCACCAAATTAAAATAGGATATATTTAACATTGAAACAACTTATTTCATTGCAATTCTTTTCCGAAACACAATACAATTCTACTTGGACAGATGATGCCAGATATTAATGGAGACTTCGATCAGATATTCCACTCAGGTGAAAGAACCACAATCAGTACAATTTTACATTGACAAATATACCCTGCAATACTTGTTCACTGGTGTCAGGTATTCAACTCTGGTTAGTGACCCACACTCAAATTTCCATTATATTCTTACTCCCACTGAACATTATTTCAGAGAGATCACCTTCACTGAGGTCCAATGTTACAATAGATAAGATTGAGTAGTTCACTCCTCAATACATTAACTTCATTGAGTAGTGAGCCCGTGAATAACATACAGAGGCTCATTGTCAGTTGATGAAAAGGATTAAAAACACAGAGAGACTTCAAGCCATTTGATTGAAGTAAATTACATCGTTGACCTGGTGTCTTTATAACAGTGACCACGAGATCAGCATGGAACATTTTCAGTCAGAGTTTAGAATCAGAGAGCCGTTCACACACAGATTTACACAACCTCAATGGTTAGAGTCACTCACCGGGAACACCAATAATGGCGATGATTGGGTAGAATATTTTCTCAGCTTTCTCAACTGGAAGCAGCATCTTCAGTGTGAAGTGATGTGTCCCTTCGAGCTGCTGGCAGTCTCTCTGACTTTAACATCTGACGTTATATATTCCCAAAGCCTTTAATTTATACACTGTAAAGTCACCTTAGGGACATTGTGGCAGAAACCTGGTTTGAAGTTTTTTTTAAATATATGAACAAACAGATTACGACATTGAGTTCAGTGATGGAAAATATTTATTTTTAGTATTGACTTCTTTCCAAACACTGGATTCTGTTGATCACATTTATCAACTAATAACAAGTGGAAAGATGCTGTCCACTCAAACACCATCAGTCCCACCTCTAGATCTCAGATAGTTTCAGTGATATCTGTTACTGGACTGTGACATTTCAGTAATTGAGTCCCAATTGTTACCGTGTCTCTCTGTGTGATCTTTAACTGTGGACATTCTGTGATGTGATTTAAGTGGGTTAGAGTTTAGCATCAATTGCAAAATTCTGTTGATCAATAATTTGGAACTATTTAGTCTGCAAAGAAATTTGTTTTTATCCCGAAATCTACTGCAGCTTCTCAAACTGAGAAAATATTCAGAAGCAATGGGACATCTCAGAAAATTCAGGCCCTGCACCAGATACAATCACATCACCTTTTTGAGCAGTAAAATAACAGATTTAACTGTGACCAGCAATGCACAGGCTCCAAATGACACTGGACCCACATCTGATACAGTGTTCAGAAACGTGCCCAGATGTGGAAGGAGAGAGATGAACACGAGAGAGAGGGACGGCTTGTGGGATGGGCTGAATCTAGAAAGGGTGCGAGGCTGGGAAAATGAATGGATAAGAGTGAGAGAGGAAGACTCTGAGCGAGTGAAAGTGAAACAGAGGAAGACAGAAGGATAGATGGGGCGGGAGTGAGGTCGTGATGATGGGGGAAGCCGTTATTGTGAGAGGAATGGTGTTTATAACAGTAACTTAACTGAGAGAGAAGTCAGCTCCGCTGGCTCTGAGGAGAGGTTGAATAAATCAGGATTGTTTTCACTGGAAAGACGAAGGCTGAGGGGAGACCTGATAGAGGTCCACAAAATTGTGGGAGGCACAGACAGGATGGATAGTCACAGGGTTTTCTCCAAGGGTGGAATGTTCACTTACAAGGAGGCACAGGTTCAAGATGGCAGGATGAAATATTAAGGGAGATGTGCGGGGGATGTTTTCCACACAGAGAGTGTCGGTGCCTGGAATGCGCTGACAGGGGAGGTGGTGGAATCAGGGACATTAGCAACATTTAAGAGGCATCTGGATTGATGCATTAATAGGAGGTAAGAGGGATACTGACCGAGTAAGCGCAGCAGGTTTAATTTTAAAATAAGGCATCATGATCAGCACAGGTTTGGAGGGTCATAGAATCATAAAAACCCTACAGCACAGGAAGAGGCCATTCGGCCTCGAGTCTGCACCGACGACAGTCCCACCCAGGCCCTACCCCCATACCCCAACATATTTACCCTCTAATCCCTCTAACCTCCGCATCTCAGGACTGTAAGGCCAATTTTAGCATGGCCAATCAACCTAACCTGCACATCTTTGGACTGTGGGAGGAAACCGGGGCACCCGGAGGAAACCCACGCAGACACGAGGAGAATGTGCAAACTACACACAGACAGTGACCCAAGCCGCGAATCGAACCCAGGTCCCTGGAGCTGTGAAGCAGCAGTGCTAACCACTGTGCTACCGTGCTGCCCTCGGTCGAAGGGCCTATTCCTGTGCTGTCCATTTCTTTGCCCTTTGTTCTTTGAGCGTCTGCATCAGGAAAGACACAACTGGGGTAAGAGAGAGTGAGACAAATCAGACCACAAGACTGTGCTCCTGCTACAGGCTGTCAAGAAGAAACTAAAGTGGGAGAATCCATCAAATAAAGTCGTGAATTGTTGGTCTGAGGAATCGAAAGATCTCCTACGTGACTGCTTAGGGTCTGTGGTCTGGTCAGTATTTAAAAACTCTGCAACCAGCCTGAACGAGTGCGTCACCACAGTAACTGACTTCATTAGGAAGCGTGGAGAAGACTGTGTGCCCAAGAATATATTGCGTGTGTTTCCCAACGAGAAACCATGGATGAACAGGGTATCCACTGCTTACTGAGGTCTCGGTCTGAGGCGTCCAACTCTGACCGATACAAGAAACCAGATATCATGGACACAGATCCATCAAAGATGTCAAAAAGCCAGTACCGGACCAAACTATTGTTCCATCCGAGCCAAACAGGCCCCCACCGACTATGCCAAAGTCTGCAAGACATAGCAGGCAACAAGATGAAGGCTTGTAAAATCGCTGACTCCAACGGACCCCTCTCTAATAAGCTCAATGCGTTCTATGCCCATGTTAAGCATGAGGTCAGCGGCAGCATGTCCTCGACCCCGAAGCCTCGGATGAAGCTGTGTCCGAGGTCACCATTGCAGATGTCAGAGCAGCCGACTCGAAGCTCAACCCATGGAAAGCGACTGGCCCGGATGGGGTACCCGGACAAGCACTCACACCCTGCGCGGATCAGCTGGCGGGGGTATCTGCAATCATCTTCAAACTCTCGTTACAACAATCTGAGTTCCCTATCTGCTTCAAGAAGACGATCATTATCCCAGTAGCAAAGATCAAACAAGCAGCGTGCCTTAATGACGATCGTCCGATGGCTCTGACATCCATCCAAGTAGCAAGGGTCGAGAGCTTCAGGTTTTTATGTGTCCAGGTCACTAACAACCTGCACTGGTCCCCCATTGCTGACACTATGGTTAAGAAAGCTCACCAACATCTCTACTATCACAGAAGACGAAGGAAATTTGGAATGTCAGCTACGACTCTTACCAACTTTTACAGATGCACCAGAAAGCATTATTTCTGGTTGTATCACAGCTTGGTCTGGGCTCCTGCTCTGCCCAAGACCGCAAGGAACTACAAAAGGTCGTGAATATAGCCCAATCCATCACGCAAACCAGCATCTCATCCACTGACTCTGTCCACACTTCTTGCTGCCTCGGCAAAGCAGCCAGAATAATCAAGGACCCCATGCACCACGGACATTCTCTCTTCCACCTTTTTCCATCGGGAAAAAGATACAAAGGTCTGAGGTCAGGTACCAACCGACTCAAGAACAGCTTCTTCCGTGCTGCCATCAGACTTTTGAATGGAACTACCTCGCATTAAGTTGCTCTTTCGGTGCACCCGAGCTGTGGCTGTAACTCTGCATTCTGCTGTCTTTCATTTCCTTCTCTATGAACTCTTCTCTTGAAGAGTATAGGGGGGTGTAGGAGTAGAGTTAAGAGAGAAATCAGGAGTGCACAAAGGGGACGCAAGATTGTTTTGGCAGATACGGCTAAGGAGAAGCCAAAGAGCTTCTACAAATACATAAAGGGCAAAAGAGTAACAAGGGAGAGAGTAGGGCTTCTTAAGGTTCAACAAGGTCATCTATGTGCAGATCCACAAGGGATTGGTGAGATCCTAAATGCATATTGCTCATCCATATTTACTGTTGAGAAAAGCATGGATGTTATGGAACTTGGGGGAATAAATAGTGATGTCTTGAGGAATGTACAGATTACAGAGAAAGAGGTGCTGGAAGTCTTAAAGCGCATCAAGGTAGATAAATCCCTGGTACCTGATGAAGTGTATCCCAGGACATTGTGGGAGGCGAGGGAGGAAATTTCAGGTCGACTAGCCGAGGTATTTGAATCATCGACAGTCACGGGGGAGGTGCCTGAAGATTGGAGAGTGGCAAATGTTGTGCCTTTGTTGAAAAAGGGCTGTAGGAAAAAACCTGGGAACTACAGACCAGTGAGCCTCACATCTGTGGTGGGTAAGGTGTTGGAAGGTATTTTGAGAGACAGGATCTACAGGCATTTAGAGACGCAAGGACGGATTAGAGACAGTCAGCATGCCTTTGTGAGTGGAAAATCATGTCTCACAAATTTGATTTAGTTTTTTGAAGGGGTAACCAAGAAGGCAGATGGGGGAAGTGCAGTTGATGTTATCTACATGGATTTTAGCAAGGCCTTTGACAAGGTACCGCATTGTAGGTTGTTGCATAAGATTAAATCTCACGGGATCCAGGGTGAGGTATTGCCGTGGTTCCCCGTGGACGGCAAGAAGAGTTCATCAATCAGAATAGAGAGTCTGAGTCTTGATCTTCCAGGCAGCAAGGCTTCATTAGCTAATACATTTCAATAAAGCCGGGAGTTCCAGACGAATCCAAAAAACCAGTGCTCTGAAAGTCCTTTTTATCCACATTTAGCTTCATATTTCATCATTCTTATCTTACAGTCAAGGTTTTTTTTGTTGCAGACCCCAAGGCCACTTTTCGTTAGCCACCATGATTTACTAGACCTACGTTATCTGTCTTCTTTCTGTTTTTTCACTAATGAATGTGCTATGATATCACTGTGGTTACATCCTGCCTTCTTATCTGAAGTTTATTGTCTAATCAGCCAAGGTTGTTGCTTGTTCAACCATTGTAGGGCATCCTGCTATGCCAAGTCTTTTTTCCCGTTGTCTGACTTTCTCACGTATATTTAAGAAATTACTTTCAGCTTCTGTGTGTTTCCTTGACTTCTTTTAGCCTTTATGTTCATTTATGTGAGTATCCATGTGTCCTAATAATTATTCCTTCCAATATATGTTGTCTCAATGATTATCCCTTACATATCCCCTCTTTGAGACATCATTGTCTCACTAAACTATTTCTTGATATATTTTCCCAATATATGTCTTAGTTATGTTTGGTTTCACGAAATGTGGAGGAGCTTAAGTGTAGGATCAATATCCCTTTTTGTTTATTAATAGCCTAATTGCGAACTGCTCCTCCAGATTTCCTTTACCTGATAGTTCATTAAAATACATTTTTGCATGAATACATTTCATACACTTTGTACTAACACATCTCTCCCTCCTTGATTTTGCTTGATCATTTAAGTATTTCCCTCTATGCGTATGGTATCTACGGTCATATTATCTCCTCTTATTTTCAAACTATTGATAATGGTACATGCTGTCCATTGCCCTGTTAATTACACATCGACATAAGCATCCTGCTAACGCTATCCCTACTATTATAAGCAGCAGTAACATAAATGATTTAAAAATCCAATCAAACATCCCATTTCCTTCCCATCCTAACCATCCAGGTGGGTTATAATCATGGAATTCGTGACCTATCTTTTGGAGTTGGTCTGCTTGTGCCTCGATATGCTTTGCAAGGTTAGTTATATTCTCAGATTTATCTGGTATGTAAGTACAGCATTCTTGTTAAATTATGGCACATGTTCCTCCCTGCGAGGCCAATAGATAGTCCAAAGCCAGTCTATTTTGCAGGGCTACTGTGCCGACTGCCATCAGTTCTGCTGATACTTCTGTCAAGGCTTGCCCTGTTTATCGAGCTTCAGCTGCAGTGATATTAGCCAGTTGTTCCAGGGCTGTGGCCATCAGAATTAACTCGTTTGCCGTTCTTCCTGTCCCATGTAATGGAAAGGCCATCATAAAGAACCAGTCAGTCTTACTGATTGTTCGTTTTGCTCGCGAAGGGTAGCTTCGTAGGGAAGGCATGTGGTGCATATAGGGCACTACATATCCCAGATAACAGGAGCCTGTCCAGTTCGCAGGAAGCCAGGGATATGCCTTTGTACCGCATATAAAGTAAGTTCCATTGTAGGCCGTAAAGGTATCAGCCAACGTCATCCAAGGTTGTACAGCTTTTCCTTCCCACACGTTGCTTGATGTGATGTTGCATATTTCAGTCCAGTCTATTTTGAACATACCAGCTGTACTTTAATCTTTCACAGGTGGTTGCCATTCTACAGTTTGCTGACATTTACTTTCTCCAACTCTTGCTCCATCCACATTTTTCTTTAAACAGAAGGATCCTGGTCCATTTGATTTTAGGACCGTCGGTACAAGTGGGAACTGGGAATGGTCGTAGGTTGGTTGGTACCATGTAGCAAACCTGGTCATTCTATACCCAGCTGACTCCCACATTGTCATGTTTCCTCCTTCCCCTGTCTTATTTTGTCTCAATATCCATTCTATAGTTTCTGAAATCTGAAAGGGAGAGACTGGAGTGGTAGGCCTTCTTGGGAATGGCTTGGGACATGAGTGCAGACCCAACATTTGCTTATGTTCAATCTTTCTGCATACATATATGACATATATAGGTAAGTATTTATATGCGATCTGTCTTCTTCCTGTTCATTTTTACTCTTGCCACCCCCCATACTAAGTACTAGTATTATCCCCATACATCCTACCCCTACTTTTCCCATGCTATCACAAGGAGGGAGAGTACAATTTATCACAGTTTACACAATTCTTTTCCCGCGCTTAGTCGCCGCTACTACTATTTAGTTTATACAGTCTTTCAGCTTCAATTTCAGTGATTGCTCTTGTTTTGTCAGTTCAGTTGATAGCTCAGTTTCCTGGGTCGAATTCGGTGAACCATGAACTTGAGCGGTAGAGTTTGTGTCAACAGTCCTTGTTCCTGAGGAAGGAAAATACTGATCACTGGTATACAAATCAAATTTCCATCTTCTTTTAACGCATTGAAACAGATCTTCCCCTCTTTTGCAGTCTTTCGTGCTACATTGCAAAACAAGGAGCGTCAGTCTCAATCAAAGTTATCATGAGTCTTTTCGGTGGGGGTAATTCAACTTGACCCCATTCCTGGACTTCTTGTTCGGGGATTTGTTCATTCTCCATTCGCACTACCATTTGTCGCATCATTAGTCTGGTAATAAAAGATCTCAAAGCAGGCAGTAAACAACAAAAGATTAGTCCAATTATGATTATTACTACTACCATTATAACCCCTGCCTTTGCAAACCATGCTCCCCATTGTCCGAATACATTATCAAGCCAATTCCAAATATTATGGCCAAATCCAGCATTGTCATGCATTTCTTTCCTTAGATTTTGTAATTTGGTCATAGCTTTAGTGAATGAACCTTTTGGATCAGTGTTGTTAGGGATGAATGTACAGCATTGATCGCCAAACATAACACATACACCCCCTTTTTCTGCTAATAGCCAATCTAGTGCTTGCCTATTCTGCCAAGACATTTTGCTAGTTGCATCTAACTGCTCACCTAGTGCAGTAAGAGCCTCATCAGTGTAGTTAATGAATCTCTGCTGATTGTAATAAATGTAATTAATCCATTCAGTGTTTTTGTTGGGGGTAATCCAGAATAGAATGGATTCAAACCCCGCAGCTATCTCATTTCTCGCTTTAAATTCATTGGGGATTCCACGAGGTTGTGCTATTGCATCTAACTTTATTTCTGGATTAGGTGTGTATGACCTTCTCACTCTTCGAACTTCCATTTCATGTTCCATCGGTAGCAGGACAGTATTCTGTGCCAGCATGACCCTAGCACACAATCCAATCCAATCCACCAGCAGTTTTGCCATTAACCCCTTTTTGGGATCACACAGCCACCATAGATCAGCTAGCTGATTTATTTGTAAATCCAGTACTCGCGGAGGAGGTGGTTCTCCCCCTTGCTTTGAGACGTATAGGCTATGGATATCAGTTATATTCCAAACCTTTTTGCATTTTCCTGTGTAATTTCCTAATTTAGTTCCCTCACGGCTTTCCCTCCAATAGCAATCTTGGATCTGTTAGTCGGGTTTTATCCTCCATTCTTTTGGGGTCGCGTCCATTGCCGTTTCTGGCCACTTTGGGCATTCTCGGGCCAAATTGTACGTGCCACTTCCTACCCCAGCATATAAAATGCAGTGGTATTGACACACTGGCATTGTCCCATTACAGAGATCACTACATGAGGGTTCCGAGCAGTTTACTATTTGGATAGTAACTGTCTGATTTCCTGTAGTGTATGTGTGTGGATATGTTGTATATTTACCTTAGCACTTTTCCTTTTTCCAGTTTTTATACCAGGTCCTGCATTCCCCTGATCCCCACGGTATGGCAATTACCTGAGTGCGAGGTTTTTCTGACGCACAAATTACGCACTCCTTTCCATTATTATTTTTGTATCCTGTGTATTCAGCCCATTTCCACCACTCATTTCTCTGTGCTTTTTCCCAAATTGTATCTGCTGCTACTGACCGCTTGTGATTTCTTTTTCTTAGTTGATAATAGGTAGAATCCCGATTACCTTCCTTACTCACCTTGCTGTTTGCTAATTCCTTAGTTTTTATTTTCCACATTTTTCTTCCTTCTCGGACTTTTAGTGTTGTGTCTGCTATAAATTGTTCTTTTCTATTATTCACCCAGGAAGTCTTTGGTGGCAATGGTTTCCAAGTCCCAAGTCGGGAAGGGGGCGGGAGCTGCTGCCCCTTCTTCCCCACTTCCCGTACTAGGACCAGGAACATCATCTGGCCCATCATCCAAATCAAACTCAATGTTATCCTCACTATCCTCCCTCTCTGCATCTCTATTTTGATCTGGCACAGAACTATTGGAACTTTCTCCTGCGTTTTCTTCGTCCCCACTACTACTTCTCTCCGGACTGTCAACTTCGACAGCCTCTCTATCTTCCCCTATACCCGGTATTGTCCTCGTACAATGATTTAAATGGTACCACAGTGTACTGCCTTCTACTTGTAAGGCTGTGGGTGAAACTCTGGTAACATCGAAAGGTCCTTCTCTTCTTGGTTCGTCCCAGCGCCTTCGGAATTTCCTGATGTATACTCGATCTCCAGGTCTGATTCGGTGGTCAGCCGCTGGGCTTTCTTCCTCTTTGGCTTTTTCCTGTTCAAATATAGTTATATGTATAATAGTTAATTGCTGCATGTACTCTTTAGTGTCCTGATCTAAACATTCTAATGTAGGGCCTCCCGTTCCCCTAATCTTTGGCACGGGCATTAGTCTCCCCATCATCATCTCATGTGGACTTAAGTGTGTTATTCTATTCTCCTGACTTCGGCATTGCATTAAGGCTAGTGGCAGGGCATCAATCCAGTTTTTCCCTGTATCGCTACAGATCTTGCTTCTTTTGGCCTTAAGAACTCCATTTGCCCTTTCTACCATTCCCTGTGACTGAGGATGGTAGACACAGCCAAATTTCTGGTTCACTCGGAGCACTGAGAGGGTTTCTCTCAGTACTCTTCCTACAAATGCAGATCCATTGTCTGAACTTAATTGGGCTGGTATGCCAAATCTTGGAATGATTTCTTTTGTCAGGAAGTTGATCACTGTTCCTGACCCTTGATCTTCAGATGGTGTTGCTTCTATCCATCTGCTGAATCTGTCAATGATTACTAACATATATCTTTTCCCTTTTATCTTTTTCACCATGTCCACATAATCCATACACAGGTGTTTAAATGGTCCCTCAGGAATGGGTATATGTCCTATTGGGGCAGTTATGCTTTTCCTGATATTGTTCTGCGCACACACCTCACATTGACTTAACATGTAATCAATGGAACTCTGTAAGTATGGTGACCAAAATCCTTCCTTTTTAATCTTCCTGATCACTTCTCCTCTTGCACAGTGGTCAACTCCATGTGCCTCACTTATCAGTAACGTTAGTAATGCTGTGGGTGCTATTACCATCCCCTCTCCATTTCGCCGCAGTCTATCCTGCTGTCCTTGTATCGCTCCCCTTTCTTTCCACATGGTCTTCTCAGCTATTCCCGCGTCCTCCTGTAATTGTATTACGTCATCTAACGTGGGCTGGGGAATGATACTCCCTACCCCTGGTCCTGGATGTGGTTCTGCTATTTCTACTGGAGCTATTGTAGTTAATGCACATCCTGCTACTTCTTTGGCTGCTTTGTCAACTTTTGCATTTCCTTTAGTCACATTATCTTTTCCTTTCTTGTGTGCCTGACATTTGATTATGGCCAATTCTTTTGGGTCCATCATAGCTTGTATTAAGGCTTTTATTTGACTTTCATGCTGTATTGGTCCCCCACTACTTTTCATAAAGCCTCTCTGTTTCCAGATTGATCCAAACAGATGACACACTCCATGTGCATAAGCCGAATCTGTATACACTTCTACTGCCTCCCCTTTTGCTAATTCACATGCTCTGGTTAGTGCCTTAAGTTCTGCTAGTTGGGCCGAACAGGGCTGTTCACATTTTTCTGCTTCTATAACTTCAAGTCCTCCTGGTCTTTGTTCAACTATGGCATAGCCTGCGTGGTTTCCCAAGTGATCCCTGTAACATGAGCCATCTACATACAGTGTCCTCTTCTCTTCTGTCACTAGTCCCTCTGCTCTTAAGTCTTCTCTCAGTTTCATAAATGTTTTTGCTTCTCTTAAGCATTCATGTTCTTCTCCTTCATGAGGTAATGGCATGTAATCAGCTGGATTTACTCTGTTGCACTTTATTATCGTGATATCTGGGAATGTGGTTAGCATTCGATAATGATGGATCCTAGCAGGTGTCAGCACAAATTTTCCTTGCTCAATCAATTCAGCTACTTTGTGGTGTACATGTATGTTTATTAAATATCCCATTGTGATGGTAGCTGCTTTTTCGTGAGCCCACCAAGCAGCTGCCAAACCCTGATAACATGGAGGGTACCCCAGGGCCACATCATCTAACTTGGTGCTATAATAAGCTATTGCTTGTTTCTTTCTTCCTTTACAGCTGTCCTGCATTAACACAGCAGTTGCGAATCCTGTTTCCCTGTTGCTAACAAAAAGGTCAAAGGGCTTATCATACGAAGGCAGCATCAGTGCTGGTGCTTGCACCATCTCTTGTTTCACGTTATCAAATGCTTCAGAGGCCTCCCTGTCCCATATCAAGATCGCTTTTAACTCCTCACATCCGGCCTCTTTCATTATTTTCCTTAACGCTTGTGTTTTTTCTGCATAGTTTTCTATCCATTCTGAACTAAATCCTGTCATTCCTAAGAATGTCATCATCTGTCTCACTGTCTGTGGTTTTGGGATTTTCAATACTGCTTCTATCTGCTGGTGAGCTATTCTTTTTTGTCCAACAGTTATTTCCCTTCCAAGGTATTCTACTTTTCTTTGACAAAACTGTAATTTCTTTCTTGACACTTTATGTCCTCCTTTCGCCAGCTTTCCCAGCAGTTTTAAACTCTCTTCCCTACACTGTTCCTTTGTTTCTGTACACAACAACAAGTCATCCACATATTGTATCAGTGTTCCTTCTAGTTGTATCCCTGCCAAATCTGCTCTCAACACTTGGTTGAATACATGTGGGGAGTGTTTGAATCCTTGTGGCATTCTATTGTATGTGTACTGCTTTCCCTCGTACTTGAAAACAAATAAGTACTGACTCGCTTGTGCCAAGGGCACACTGAAAAATGCTGAGCATAAGTCTATTACTGTAAACCATCTGCTTTCAGACGGTATGTTAGTCAATAAGGTGTAGGGGTTAGGGACTTCTACTGGCATATTTTCAACTACTTCATTAACTGCTCTCAGGTCGTGTACTAACCTCCACTTTTCCCCATCTGCCTTTTTAACTGGTAATAAGGGTGTGTTACATTTACTTCGGGTTTCTTTTAACACCCCTGCGTCTACTAATCCTCTGATTGTTTCTCTTATGCCTTTTACTGCTTCTGCCTTGATTGGATATTGTGGTTTATAAGGTCCTTGACATCCTGGCTTCAATTTTACTTCGACTGGGGTAGCTGTTTTAACTTTGCCTACATCTGTGTCGTTCTTTGACCACAATTCCTCAGGGAGAGAATCTAAATCTTTTTCTAACTTTGCTCTCCATTCTTGCTCTACTTCTTTATCTTTTAACTCTATTTTTACCTCTTTTGGTCTTCCAGTTATCCTTGCATTAACAGATATTTTCATCATTTGTCCGTCAGTCGACATCCAAATATTCTCATTGTTTGCTTTAATAAATTTCAGTTCCTGTGCCCTAAACGTCATAAGTCCCAAATCCTTTGGTCTGTAATCAGGATTCACCTTTAGCGTAACATGTGGTTCTGTCTCAGGCACTGAGAACCATTTTCTGACCCATTCATTCTTTCTAATTGTGAGGGCTGCTCCCTCTGGTCCGATTAAAATGCTGTCTGAATTTATTTCCTGTTCTTGTCCTGCCTCTTTATTCCACTTCTCCTGTATCTCTGACTGTTGCATTTTATCAAAAATCATTGTGCTATGCAGTTCAGTTTTTGGCCATTCGGCGTCTGGAATCTGTGCCTCTACAAATGTCCCCCAGATTTCCCATACCTGCTTTTTAATTTGTTCTTCTATGTCCCCTAGCCAATATACATTGGCCCACTCTTCTCCCCTTACCCTAATTACGTACATGCCCGTCAGATTAATTCCTTGAGTTGTACACTCTAATTTTAACCCTAACCCTAAGATTGCATCCCAGCCTAACAAATTCAGTGGTGTTTTATTGCATACTAACACAGGCACATGAGTGGTTTTGTTTCCACCGGTGATAGGCACCGGCATCATCATTTGAGTCAATACTGCTTTCCCCGAGAACCCCATAGTTTTTACAAACTGACCTGACAATGGTAGGTGTCCTGCATATTTTTCTTGTATGCACGTACAAGTAGCTCCTGTATCTATCATCATGGGGTTCTCAACCCCCCTATTCTAACATTGATTACAGGTTCTTGATTTGCTGTGTCCGTTATTTGTACATACTGGCCTACCATTTCGGGGTTCTCTGGGCCTCCCTATAGGAAACTCTGGTGATTTACTGGCCCCTGACTCATTGGGCAGTCACTGGTTGGCACTTGCATCATTTGCTGACTCATTTGTTGTTGACCTCCTTGTCTATAGCTGTTTTGGGGACAATTCCTCTTTATGTGTCCTGTTTCCCCACATCCCCAGCATACCCCTGGAGGGCCAGGTGGTCCTCCCTGCCGGGGGCCTTGATTATATCCTTGGTTTTGTCCCCTCTGGTTCTGATAGGGTGCTTTTCCCTGTCCCTGTCCTTTTCCTCCTGCACTTCCCTTGCTATATTTACATTTTTCATCCCATTCTTCCTTACCCTCCTCCTCTTCACACCTTGCCTCACTGTCCACTGCCTCCTCACCTTTTTTACTCTGTTCTTCCTCCATTTTTCTATTTGCCCATTTTAACACCCTTACCCGAATCAACTCTTCCTCTAACTCTTGCCTCATACGGCGTATGCTATCCAGTTCTCCTTCCACTTTAGCACCTTCTTCTTCCCTTTTTACCTTTCTTTCCACCTCCTGCTTTGCCCATTGTTCGCGGGTCATGTCCCTTTCTTCATATTCCCCCTCAAAATTCACTGTCCCCTTTATTACTGGATACAGCCCAGCAAAATCTTGGTTTTCCTTATAAGGGGGCGGGGCTATATGTGGGTCTTTCAATTTTTCCTTTTCCTGAATCTGAACTGGCATTTGCATTTTCCATATGCGCTTTTTCTCTTTTCCTTCCTTTTCAAATAATGTTAGTATCTCCAATTCTTTTTTTCTTTTCTGATTTCTCTTTTGTGATTTATCCCTTAGTTTATAGTTCTTTACCAGTCCTTTCTGATCCTCACATCTTTCTGTACACCAGGTGCCTCCCTCTGGCCACTGTGTGTTTAATTTACTTGTTCTTTTGGTCCATTTTTGGGAGATATGGGCTATGTCTCCTTTCAGGGCTGGGTACTTTTCTCCCAGAATTTCCACCGGTGTCTTAGTTTGATATGGCATGTTCTGTTTCTTTGCACTGCCTTGCGGCTTAATATTTTCTGATATGTTGGTATTTGGCACTATTGTTATTTTTATGCGATATACTGTTTTCCCTTTTTCTGTCCTTGGACTATCTTCCCACTGCACTTCCCTGACTGACACCTGTATTTCCAACCGAGGTCTCAGTATTTGCTTCCCTGTTCTTCCCTCTCCTGGTGATAATCCTTTTTCTTCTGCTAGTGGATAATATGCCTCCACTTGCTCACTGATTTCCAACAGAGCCTTACTTGGTCTGATTTCTTCTATTAATTCTGTCAATGTTTCTTCTACTGCTTCACTCGTCCAATTTTTGTATATTATTTCGTCCCAATTTACGTATGGCCACTCCTTATTCACTTCCTCCAAATTAACTACTTCAGTTATTCTTCTTAGCAGGGCATTTCTCTCACCCTCATACCACTCCCTAAAACCTCCTCCAACTATTTTTACTAGATCTTCTCTAAAAAAATGTGTTAACACCACTACTTAAGAAATCTATTACTGCAATATTCCTACGTGATTCATCACTGTCGTGATCCTGCTTTACACTCCACATTTACCAACAGCTGCTTACACCGCTATTCCAGATCAACCTTTTCAGGCTTCTCCTTGTAGCCCCTTTACTTTATTTCACTACCTATCCCCTCTCTTCTTCCGGCGATCAACGTAGGTCCTTAATTACTATATCATGTAGGAGACCAATCTCTCCAAGATCTCTCCTTCCTCTCGGCTGACGTCTCTCTCTCCGAGGTCCTGGGTAGGTTTGGACTGGCAGGCTTGCCTACACTTACTCTCCTTGGGCAAGTCGTAACCTAGAAGCCCGCTCCAAACCGCTCGACTAACCTAATTGCATCAATTAGCATTCGGTTTTTGTAGCGTCTCACTTTTTACCCATTCGTGGACAATACAGTACATAAAACTAAAGCATGCTTTTTACATGCAAAATTTACCCTTCCAATCAGACTCAGTCTCTCAATATTTTACACAATTTTAACTTTACCAATGCAGGTTATCTTTTGGGCAGGTGAGATCCAGGACCAGTGGAGAACCGGGTGCGCCAGGCCTCGAAAACCCCTTTCTGACAACAAGGATTTACATGCATGCAAGTCTGCTTATCTTGTTGACAGAAGGCCGGCTGGGGACTTCTCGGTTCCGGTCGGACCACCGTCTCCCTCGATCCCTCCGGGGTTGAGTCACCGGACGACCTCAACTCTACCCTGCTCGCAGCGCCAGATTTGCCGTGGTTCCCTGTGGACGGCAAGAAGAATTCTTCAATCAGAATAGAGAGTCTGAGTCTTGATCTTCCAGGCAGCAAGGCTTTATTAGCTAATACATTTCAATAAAGCCGGGATTTCCAGACGAATCCAAAAAAACCAGTGCTCTGACAGTCTTTTTTATCCACATTTAGCTTCATATTTCATCATTCTTATCTTACAGTCAAGGTTTTTTTGTTGCAGACCCCAAGGCCACTTTTCGTTAGCCACCATGGTTTACTAGACCTACGTTATCTGCCTTCTTTCTGATTGGTCACTAATGAATGTGCTATGATATCACTGTGGTTACATCCTGCCTTCTTATCTGAAGTTTATTGTCTAATCAGCCAAGGTTGTTGTTTGTTCAACCATTGTAGGGCATCCTGCTATGCCAAGTCTTTTTTCCCGTTGTCTGACTTTCTCACGTTTATTTAAGAAATTACTTTCAGCTTCTGTGTGTTTGCTTGACTTCTTTTAGCCTTTATGTTCATTTATGTGAGTATCCATGTGTACTGACCTGGTAAGGTATTGTGCACTTAAAAGGGTACAGGTGTATGCTTAATAAGATATGTGATATATGAGACCTTCTCAAGTAGTGATTATCTCTTCTATGTTAATTATTATCTCCTACTTGTCCTAATAATTATTCCTTCCAATATATGTTGTCTTAATGATTATTCCTTACACGTGTAGGAAACTCCCCACATTGTAACTACACTCTTCCTATTCCTGAGCTCTTCCCACATTGTTTCGCTATCTGAGCACTCCGAGTTGTCCTCCTGCACTACAGCTGCGATATTCCCCTTAAAAAGTAGTGCAACTCCACCACCCCTTTTACATGCCCCTCTGTCCAGCCTTAAGCATCTGTATCCGCGAATGTTAAACTGTCAATCCTGTCCTTCCCTTAACCAAGTCTCTGGAATGGCAACAACATCAAAGTTCCAAATTATAATCCAAGCTCTAAGTTCATCTGACTTACCTGCAAAACTTTTCGCATTGAAGCAAATGCACTTCAGTCCACCAGGCGCTCTTTGATCTGAAACCATTCCCTGACAGGTACAGCATGGGGATAGGTATAGAGCAAAGCTCCCTCTACATTGTCCCCCATCAAACACTCCCAGGACAGCAACAGCATTGGGTTAAATACAGAGTAATTATTCCTCTACACTGCCCCCCATCAAGTACTCCCAGGACAGGTACAGCACGGAGTGAGATACAGAGTAAAGCTCCCTCTACACCGTCCCCATCAAACACACCCTGGACAGGTACAGCAAAGGGTTAGATACAAAGTAAAGTTCCCTCCACATTGTCCCCATCAAACACACCCTGGACAGATACAGCACGGGGTTAGATACAAAGTAAAGCTTCCTCTACATTGTCCCCATCAAACACTCCCAGGACAGGTACAGCACGGGGTTAGATACAGAGTAAAGCTCCCTCTACACTGTCCCCATCAAACACTCCCAGGACAGATACAGCACGGGGTTAGATACAGAATAAAGCTCCCTCGACACTGTCCCCATCAAACACTCCCAGGACAGGTACAGCACGGGGTTAGATACAGAGTAAAGCTCCCTCTATACTGTCCCCATCAAACACTCCCAGGACAGGTACAGCACGGGGTGAGATACAGAGTAAAGCTCCCTCGACACTGTCCCCCATCAAACACTCCCAGGACAGGTGCAGTTCAAAGTTAGATACAGAGTAAAGCTCCCTCTGCACTGTCCCCATCAAACACTCCCAGGACAGGTACAGCACTGGGTTAGATACAGAGTAAAGCTCCCTCTACACTGTCCCCCCATCAAACACACACAGGACAGGTACAGCACGGGGTTAGATACAGAGTAAAGCTCCCTCGACACTGTCCCCATCAAACACTCCCAGGACAGGTACAGCACTGGGTTAGATACAGAGTAAAGCTCCCTCGACACTGTCCCCCATCAAATGCTTTTGGCAATTTCCCTTCATAATCTTTGCCTGCAGCACAGTCTGAGCGTGAGTCTGTGGCTGTGAGTGTGATTGTGTGCCTATCTTGTGCTGTGTGGGAGATTTCAGAATCTAACAGAAGCTTCCCTTCCTTGCCTTCTCCTGTCCTATATTCTCCTTGACATCCAAAGCGCACCTCATGTTGAAAGCTCGAATCATTGAAACAGACTGTATTCATGTTTTTGTCAGTGAGGAAATTGCAGAACCACAGACCAATAGCAGGTGTATTCAGACAGTACAAAGCCCAATGTAGTTTATTTTGGAATGCTACAATATTGTTCCACTCAGTACACTGCGTGCCTTAATGCTGCAGAAAGATTTTACCATATCTATTCTGATCACATTGGCAACATTTCACTGGGTCAATGTTCCCAACAATTCCTAAATCTTTCCACACAGCAATCTCTCAGTTTCAGCATGTGTTTCCTTGTTTGTTTCTCCCTGGTTTGTGTGGATTCTCTGATAGATTCCTCGTCCTTATCCTCCACATGTGCAGTTGTCCACACCCCATGTCCCTGTCCTGCTCCCAAACGCAGCATCCCATTGCAATAAGGCAGGTGATAGAGGAGTGTTTCAGTGAGTGCAGAAGGTGAGTTCTGATTCTGACCCAGCTGTGTGGGTTTGCTGGGTTAACCCCACCATCCAGTGACAGTTTAATCAGGGCATTTATTGTTAGAAATCTAAGTGTTAATCAGTCACTCTTTGTGTCTCTGCCTACATGTTTGCATGCCTGTGTCTCTGTGTGCCTCTCTGTGTCTGAGTGTTTTCTTTGTGTTCATGTTTTAATAAGTGCCAATTTGCCGTAATGTTCCAGCTTAATATACTTGTTTCTGAATCTCAAACAGCCTGCGGTCCATTGCAAATCCACAATAATGTTTAAATTGGTGAATATCTCCCCGTCTCTCTGTGACTCTCTCTGTTCCTCACTTACTCAATTTGTCCATCTCCGTCCCAGCGAGAAGCATGAAATACTGCAGAACTCTCACCCACTCTCTGAGTCTCTCTCAATCTCTCCCTCTCTCTTTCTCTCTCTCTCTAAATCTCTCAAACTCTCTCTGTCACACACACTGTTGGTTGTGTTCCTCGATTACAGAAATTCTGAAAGCCATGCAAACCAGTAAAATACTTGCAGCGAGTCCCCACAACATGAGGGAGTGGAGAGAGAAAAGGGATGTGTTATCAATCTCACTGTGGACTGTATATCGATTGTGACTGTCTTCAAAACTGCCCATAAGGCTGTTAACACTTCATTGATTCAGATTAAATTAAAACTGACCTGTATTCTCCCCAGTTGCGTTCTGTTAACTCCCCTGGATTCCACAAACACCTGTCTCCACAACTGTCAATCCCTCTCCCCAGCTCTCCCTCTCTCCCTCCCTCATCCCTTGGGAAATAAGGAAAAGCAGGTGACAGAAGTGTTAGTGAGGGATCACTTTGGGACCAGTGACCATAATTCCATTAGTGTTAAGATAGCTATGGGGAATGAAAGGTCTGGCCCAAAGTTTAAAATTCTAAATTGGGGCAAGGCCAATTTTGATGGTATCAGGCAGGAACTTTCAAAAGTGAATTGGGGGAGTCTGTGGGAAGGCAAAGGGGTGTCTGAGAAGTGGCAGGCTTTCAAAAGTGTGTTAATCAGGGTTCAGGGTAAGCACATTCCTCTTGGAGTGAAGGGCAAGGCTGGTAGAAGTAGGGAACCCCGGATGACTGGGGTTCTTGAGGTCCTGGTCAAGAAGAAGAAGGAGACCATGACATGCATAGGCAGCTTGATCGAGTGAATCCCTTGAAGAGTATAGGGGTTTAGGAGTAGAGTTGAGAGAAATCAGGGGGGCAAAAAGGGTACACAAGATTGTTTTGGCAGACAAGTCAAAGGAGAATCCAAAGAGCTTCTACAAATACATAAAGACCAAAAGAGTAACTAGGGAGAGAGTTGTGTCTCACTAAGATCAACAGGGTCATGTATGTGCGGATCCACAAGAGTTGGGGAGATCCTAAATGAATATTCCTCATCATTATTCACTTTTGAGAAAAGTATGGATGTGAGGGAACTTGGGGAAATAAATAGTGATGTCTTGAGGAGTGTACCTATAACGGAGAAGGAGGTGCTGGAAGTCTTAAAGCACATCAAGGTAGATAAATTCCCTGATGAGGTGTATCCCAGGATGTTGTGGGAGGCTAGGGAGGAAATTGCGGTTCCCCGAGCAGAGACATTTGAATCATTGATAATCACATGTGAGATGCCTGAAGATTGGAGGGTGGCAAATGTTGTGCCTTTGTTTAAAAAGGGCTGCAGGGAAAAGCCTGGGTGCTACAGGCCGGTGAGCCTCACATCTGTGGTGGGTCAGTTTTTGGAAGATATTTTGAGAGACAGGATCTATAGGCATTTAGAGACGCATGGACTGATTAGGAACAGTCAGCATGGCTTTGGGAGTGGAAAATCATGTCTCACAAATTTGATTGAGTTTTTTGAAAGGGTAACCAAGGAGGTAGATGAGGGCAGTGCAGTTGATGTTGTCTACATGGACTTTAGCAAGGCCTTTGACAAGGTACCTCATGGTAAGTTGTTGAGTAATGTTAAATCTCACGGGATCCAGGCTGAGGTAGCTGAATGGAAACAAAATTGGCTTGCTGACAGAAGACAGAGGGTGGTTGTAAAGGTTTGGTTTTCAAACTGGAGGCCTGTGACCAGCGGTGTACCGCCTCAGGGATTGGTGCTGGGTCCACTGTTATTTGTCATTTATATTAACGATTTAGATGAGAAGATAGGGAGGCATGGTTAGTAAGTTTGCAGATGACACCAAGATTGGTGGCATAGTGGACAGTGAAGAAGGTTGCCTCGGATTGCAACGGGATCTTGGTCAATTGGGCCAGTGAGCTGACAAATCGCAGATGGAGTTGAATTTAGATCAATGTAAGGTGATGCATTTTGGTAGATTGTACCAGGGCAGGACTTATTCAGTTAATGGCAGAGCGTTGGGGAGAGTTACAGAACAAAGAGATCTCGGGGTTTAAAAAGAAGGGCAGCATGGACAAGTTGGTCCGAAAGGCCTGGTTCCATGCTGTAAACCTCTTCAACTCTGTGACTCTCCCTTAGTCGCCCCGGCTCTCCCAGCCTTGCCCTTTTTCTTCCCACCCTCGCCCCCTCTCTCGCTCCCTCGCGCCCTCTCTCCCTCCCTGGCCCCCTCCCCCCCCCCCTCGCTCCCACTAAGAGGTGATGTGTTTGGATCTGCTGCAGGGTCTGAATTTTCTGAGAAGTCCCATTGTTGTTGAGCTGCAGTAGATTGAGGGATGGAATACTATTTTGGAAATTAAGTAGTTCCAGATTTTTGATTCTTGGAATTTTGCAATTTATGCTCATCCATTTTAATCGTTTTCATGAATAGAAATACTTCCGTAAGGAACTCAAAGGCACACTGATCAATGAAACTATTGGGTTGAGTGAAATCTTGTACATTGTGAGTGAAATCTCCATCTCATGGAGCTGCCTCCATCTTTGATTTTGGAAGAGTTTAAAAACAGGAGAAGTTTGACTTCGTTTTAATTTTTAATGTTTCTTTGTCAGTGAATGATGTGAAACGTCTCGATAGCTCTGTCTTCTTTTGAAAAGGAACAAGCGTCAGCTAATTCCTGACATTTAAACAACACAACAACCCAGCAGAATTCTCTGCTTTTTCCAAAAACAATTGTAAGTTGTCCACATTTGTATGAATCTAGAAATGAACTCCACTGATTTTCTTTCCTGATTGATATGGTTCCGTTGAAGCTGTATTGCTGCCTCAAACTTTCTGTGAATTTGATCCCTGAATCCTTAAACTCCTGGAAATAATTCTGACACTTTTGATTTCTCTGCGGTTCGGAAACATAATGTTCTGATGACTGAGTTTCATGGAATTTATTTCCAATTCGAATATCCAATTTACATGCTTATAATTTATTATTGTTGTGTTATTGTATTTAGTTGCATTCTTCCACGATGGTTATTCTCATTCTCAGTTTGGATTATTTCATAAATATTGAAGTTATAATTGTGTTTCCTGATTCCATATTGTTGATGTAAATGGTTAAAGACATTGATCCCAGCGCTGATCCTTGTGGAAAACCACTTCTCACCTTCCAGTGTTGTCCAAACCTGTGTGTTTTACCCACTGTCGCGAATAAAGACATAAAGTCAACTTTAAATACTTAAACACAATGTCCTTTATTCTATAGCTACTTAAACAACAGCAAATACTTGCAATACATAAACCAAATTCTCATTATCTGTTACTTAACCTAACTTAAGGTTGATTTCCACTTGGAATTAAAACCTGGTCAGGATTTTGTTGTTAAATAGAATCAGTCACTTGTTCTCTGCTCCTTCCAGATGTTGTCTCTCCTTGTGAGCTTGGTTCCCGGGTTCTTCACACTGCCTTTCTGAACAAGCTATTTGTGTTAGCAGAGTTAAAATTCCAAAAGTTCCTTGGTAACCAGCCCATTCATTAATCTGAACCCCAATTGCATCGTTCGATTAGGACCAACATATCCAACCAGAATCGCATCATTGGTCACTTGAGGCCTCATCATCTCAGTGCATATTGTTTGCATTCCAATGGCCATATGAGGAAGAGTGTCACCCAGAAGTCTGTACAGACCTCATCCCTGTTGGACTTTAACCTGGTGTTGTTAAACTTTTTACTGTGTTTACCCCAGTCCAATGCCGACATCTCCACATCATGACTACCATAGACACCGCAAACTGCCGGCTCCAAGTGGAGAGGATCTCCAAGGAAACCTGTTGGACTTTAACCTGGTGTTGTTAAACTTCTTACTGTGTTTACCCCAGTGCAACGCCGGCATCTCCACATCAGACCTCATCCCTGCCAGGGACAAGCTGTTGAATGTGACACCTTCTGTCCTTTGTCAAATTCCAGGCCGCTGACCACAAGGAAATTCAACATAGTGAAAAAAACAACTTTAACCAAGAAGCCAGGTTTGCTGGATTGAAGATCTTTCAGGATATTAAAAGTTAAAACTCCATTCAGCCACAGCAGCAATCAGAGTAAATCCCATTAACTCCGATTCACTGTGTTCTGTCTTTGGAGCCAACTTGTTGTCCACTCTGGTGCTTGTCCTCTTACTCCACTTGCTCTGAGATTACTCACCACTCTGTTAAGTGTTAACTTACTTCAGACATTTAGAAACTCAAGGTGTCTGACATGAATCATATTAATCTCATCGATTATTCCAGATTATTACTCAAATAATTCAACTAAATCTGTCAAGAATGATCTTAGAACATAGAACTCATCCACTACTCCACCAATCTTGGTGTCATCAGCAAATTTACTGATCCACCCTTCAGCCCCCTCCTCCAAGTCATTTATAAAAATTACAAATAGCAGAGGACCAAGCACTGATCCCTGTGGCACTCCGCTGGTCACCGGTTTCCAGTCCGAAAATTTTCCAACCACCACCACCCTCTGTCTTCTGTGAGATAGCCAGTTACCTATCCAATCGGCCAAACTTCCCTCTATCCCACACATCCTTACTTTCTTCATCAGCCGACCGTGGAGGACTTTATCAAAAGCCTTACTCAAATCCATGGATATGACATCAACTGCACTACCTTCATCAACACACTTAGTTACCTCCTCAAAAAATTCTATCAAATTTGTGAGGCAAGACTTGCCCTTCACAAATCCATGCTGACTATCCCGGATTAAGCTGCATCTTTCTAAATGGTCGTAAATCCTATCCCTAAGGACCTTTTCCATCAACTTACCGACCACCAAAGTAAGACTAACCGGTCTATAATTACCAGGGTCATTTCTATTCCCTTTCTAAAAAAGAGGAACAACATTCGCCATTCTCCAGTCCTCTGGCACCACCCCCGTGGACAGTGAGGACCCAAAGATCAATGCCAAAGGCTCTGCTATCTCATCCCTTGCCTCCCAAAGAATCCTAGGATATATTTCATCAGGCCCAGGGGACTTATCAACTTTCAGTTTATTCAAAATTGCTAGTACATCTTCCCTCCAAACATCTACTTCCTCCAGCCTATCAGCCTGTGACACCCTCTCTTCCTCAAAAACATGGCCCCTCTCCTTGGTGAACACCGAAGAAAAGTATTCATTATCACCTCTCCTATCTCTTCTGACTCCAAGCACAAATTCCCACTGCCGTCCTTGACCGGCCCCAGCCTCACCCTGGTCATTCTTTTATTCCTCACATAAGAGTAAAAAGCCTTGGGGTTTTCCTTGATCCGACCCACCAAGGACTTCTCATGCCCCCTCCTAGCTCTCCTCAGCCCCTTTTTCAGCTCATTTCTGGCTAACTTGTAACCCTCCATCGAGCCAACTGAACCTTGTTTTCTCAACCTAACATACGCTTCCTTCTTCCTCTTGACAAGACATTCCACCTCTTCTGTGAACCATGGTTCCCTCACTCGGCCATTTCCTCTCTGCCTGGCAGGGACATACCTATCAAGGACACGCAGTATTTGTTCCTTGAAAAAGTTCCACTTATCATTAGTGCCTTTGCCTGACAATTTTTGTTCCCATCCTATGCTTCCTAATTCCCGCCTGATTGCATCATAATTACCTCTCCCCCAATTGTAAACCTTGCCCTGCCGTACGGCCCTCTCCCTCTCCATTGCAATAACAAAATACACTGAATTGTGGTCACGCTCTCCAAAGTGCTCTCCCACAACCAAATCCAACACTTGGCCCGGTT
Organism: Mustelus asterias; assembly: GCF_964213995.1. Taxonomy (NCBI): domain Eukaryota; kingdom Metazoa; phylum Chordata; class Chondrichthyes; order Carcharhiniformes; family Triakidae; genus Mustelus; species Mustelus asterias. The sequence continues at coordinate 39,433 of NW_027591575.1, read as the reverse complement.
CATTTCCCAGTACCAAATCCAATGTGGCCCCACCGCTTGTCGGCCTATCCACATATTGTGTCAAGAACCCCTCCTGCACACACTGCACAAAACCTGCCCCATCCGAACTATTCGACCTATAAAGGTTCCAATCAATATTTGGAAGGTTAAAGTCCCCCATGACAACTACCCTGTGACCTCCACACCTATCCATAATCTGCTTAGCAATTTCTTGCTCCAAATCTCTATTACTATTTGGGGGCCTATAGTAAACTCCTAACAACGTGACCACTCCTTTCCTATTCCTAACCTCAGCCCATATTACCTCTGTAGGCAGATCCCCTTCAAAATGCCTTTCTGCAGCCGTTACACTCTCCTTGATTAACAGTGCCACTCCTCCACCTCTTTTACCAGCTACCCTACACTTACTGTAACATCTATACCCCGGAACTTCCAACAACCATTCCTGTCCTTGTTCAACCCATGTCTCCGTAATGGCCACAACATCGTAGTCCCAAGTACCAATCCACGCCCCAGGTTCACCTACCTTGTTCCGGATGCTCCTTGCATTGAAGTAGACACACTTCAACCCACCTTCTTGTCTGCTGGGACCCACCTTTGACCATGATACCCTTCCCAGTACCGCACTGCAATCACTGACCTCCGTACTACAACTTCTTTTCCCATCCCCCTGAAAAATTAGTTTAAACCCCCCCGAAGAGCAGTAGCAAATTTCCATCCCAGGATATTGGTTCCCCCTCTGGTTCAGGTGCACCCCGTCCTGTTGGTACAGGTCCCACCTTCCCCAGAAAGTGTTCCAATTATCCACATAGCTGAAACCCTCCCTCCTACACCATCCCTGCATCCATGTGTTTAACTGCACTCTCTCCCTGTTCCTCAACTCGCTATCCCGTGGCACCGGCAACATACCAGAGATGACAACCTGTTTTGTCCTGGCTCTCAGCTTCCACCCAAGCTCCCTGAATTCCTGGTTTAAATCCCCGTCCCCTCTCTTACCTATGTCTTTGGTGCCGACGTGCACCACGACTTGTAACTGTTCCCCCTCCCCCTTTAGAATCCTGAAGACACGGTCGGAGATGTCACGGACCCTGGCACCCGGGAGGCAACATACCATCCGTGAGTCTCTCTTGTTGCCACAGAACCTCCTATCTATCCCTCGAACAAACAAGGCCCAAATAACTATAGCTCGACCGCTCTCCCCCTTTCCCTTCTGAGCCACAGGGACGGACTCAGCGCTGGCGATCTGGTCACTGCGGCTTACCACTGGTAGGTCGCCCCCCCCTCATCTGTATCTAAAGTGGAATACTTGTTGCTAAGGGAACGAACACAGGGGATCCCCGCACCGACTGCTTCCTCCCAGCCCCTCTCACTGTCACCCTCAGCTGGAGGACTGTGAGGAGTTCCAGTGGCCTCACTAGAAGAAGGATGTGATTTCCCAGCGAGGGACGGAAGAGGGATTCACCGGGATGTTTCCTGGGCTGGAGTGTTTCTGCAGTGAAGACAGGATGGTGAGGCTGGGGTTGTTCTCTTCAGAACAGTGAACGTGGAGCGTGGACCTCATTGTGGTTACAAAATAATGAGGGACAAAGATAGGAGAGTTAAGAAGAAACTTTTTCCTCTTAGCAGAGGGGTCAATATCCAGGAGCAGTGGATTTAGGGTGGATTTGAGGGGAACATTAACATTCCATAGTCATGTCAGAAATCCTGCTGGCCATCCTGCACAGCAGGATCCCACAGACACGCCAAACGCAACGTGTTAGCAGCCAGATAGAAAACAAAAGAGTAGATGTGAATTGATGAAAGGGTGAAACACAACAGCACGGATTCACCCCCAATTACAGAGTCGCTGTTTATACATCCAACCTATGGGAGGATGTGATTGAGGTTCCTCATCCAAATTCAAGAAAGGCATTGATGAAGAAGGGAAAACAATCAGAGTATGAAAATAAACTGTTGTGGAAGGTTAAAATGGGCAGGATGGAGAGATGCTTCAGCGTGATTTGGATAGGATGTGTCTGTGGGCACCGCATGGAAGATGCAGTATAATGTGACTAAGTGTGAGGTGATCCACATTGGCAGCAATAATAAGAAAACAGGTTATTACTTGAACGGATGTAAATTGAGAGCTGGATAGTCAGCGAGACCTTGGTGTCCTCATGCATCAGTCACTGAAAGTAAGCAAGCAGGCACAGCAGGCAGTAACAAAGGCAAATGGGATGTTCGCCTTCACAGCGAGAGGATTTGAGTAGAGAAATAGGGATGTTTTGCGGCAATTGTCGAGGGCATTGGAGTTTTATGGGACATAGAACATAGAATAGTACAGCTCAGAACAGGCCCTTCGGCCCACGATGTTGTGCCGAGCTTTATGTGAAACCAAGCTCAAGCTATCCCACTCCCTATCATCCTGGTGTGCTCCATGTGCCTATCCAATAACTGCTTAAATGTTCCTAAAGTGTCTGACTCCACCATCACTGCAGGCAGTCCATTCCACACACCGACCACTCTCTGCGTAAAGAACCTATCTCTGATATCCTTCCTATATCTCCCACCATGAACCCTATAGTTATGCCCCCTTGTAATAGCTCCATCCATTCGAGGAAATAGTCTTTGAACGTTCACCCTATCTATCCCCTTCATCATTTTATAAACCACTATTAAGTCTCCCCTCAGCCTCCTCCGCTCCAGAGAGAATAGCACTATCTCACTCAACCTTTCCTCATAAGACATACCCTCCAAACCAGGCAGCATCCTGGTAAATCTCCTCTGCATTCTTTCCAGCGCTTCCACATCCTTTTTATAGTGAGGTGACCGGAACTGCACACAATATTCGAAATGTGGTCTCACCAAGGTCCTGTACAGTTGCAGCATAACCCCACGGCTCTTAAACTCCAACCTCCTGTAAAAAAAAGCTAACACACTATCGGCCTTCTTCACGGCTCTATCAAATTGAGTGGCAACGTTTAGAGATCCGTGGATATGGACCGCAAGATCTCTCTGTTCCTCTACAATCTTCAGAACCCTACCATCCTCATGGATGACTCTAAATAGTGACACAATCCCCAAGGATCTCTTTAAATAGTGACACAATCCCCAAGGATCATTGTAAATAGTGACACAATCCCCAAGGATCACTCTAAATAGTGACACAATCCCCAAGGATTACTCTAAAGAGTGACACAGACCCAAAGATCACTCTAAATAGTGACACAATCCCCAAGGATCACTCTAAATAGTGACACAATCCCCAAGGATCACTCTAAATAGTGACACAGTCCCCAAGAATCACTCTAAATAGTGACACAATCCCCAAGGATCACTCTAAATATTGACACAATCCCCAAGGATCACTCTAAATAGTGACACAATCCCCAAGGATCACTCTAAATACTGACACAATCCCCAAGGGTCACTCTAAATAGTAACACAATACCCAAGGATCACTCTAAGTAGTGACACAATCCCCAAGGATCACTCTAAACAGTAACACAAACCCCAAGGATCACTGTAAATAGTGGCACAATCCCCAAGGATCACTCGAAATACCGACACAATCCCCAAGGATCACTCTAAATAAATAACACAATCCCCAGGGATCACTCTAAATAGTGACACAATCCCCAAGGATCACTCTAAATAGTAACACAGTCCCCAAGGATCACTCTAAATAAATAACACAATCCCCAGGGATCACTCTAAATAGTGACACAATCACCAAGGATCACTCTAAATAGTAACACAGTCCCCAAGGATCACTCTAAATAAATAACACAATCCCCAAGGATCACTCTAAATAGTGACACAATCACCAAGGATCACTCTAAATAGTAACACAGTCCCCAAGGATCACTCTAAATAGTGACACAACCCCAAGGATCACTCTAAATAGTGACACAATCCCCAAGGATCACTCTAAATAGTGACACAATCCCGAAGGATCACCCAAAAAAGTGACACAATACCCAAGGAACACTCGAAATAGTGACACAATCCTCAAGGATCACTCTAAATAAATAACACAATCCCCAGGGATCACTCTAAATAGTGACACAATCCCCAAGGATCACAGTAAATATTGACACAATCCCCAAGGAACTCTCTAAATAGTGACACAATCCCCAAGGATCACTCGAAATAGTGACACAACCCACAAGGATAACTCTAAATAGTGACAAAATTCACAAGGATCACTCTAAATACTGATACAATCCCCAAGATTCTCTCTCAATCGTGACACAATCCCCAAGGATCACTCAAAATCGTGACACAATCCCCAAGGATCTTCTCTAAATAGTGACACAATCCCCAAGGATCACTCAAAATAGTGACACAATCCCCAAGGATCACTCAAAATAGTGACACAATCCCCAAGGATCACACTGAATAGTGACACAATCCCCAAGGTCACTCTTAATAGTGACTCAATGCACAAGGATCACACTAAATTGTGACACAATCCCCAAGGATCACTCGAAATAGTGACACAATCCCCAAGGATCACCCTAAACAGTGACACAATCCCCAAGGATCACTCAAAATAGTGACACAATCCCAAGGATCACTCTAAATAGTGACTCAATCCCCACGGATCACTCTAAATAGTGACACAATCCACAAGGATCACTCGAAATAAATAACACAATCCCCAGGGATCACTCTAAATAGTGACACAATCCCCAAGGATCACAGTAAATATTGACACAATCCCCAAGGAACTCTCTAAATAGTGACACAATCCCCAAGGATCACTCGAAATAGTGACACAACCCACAAGGATAACTCGAAATAGTGACACAATTCACAAGGATCACTCTAAATACTGATACAATCCCCAAGATTCTCTCTAAATAGTGACACAATCCCCAAGGTCACTCTAAATATTGACACAATCCCCAAGGATCACTCTAATTAGTGACACAATCCCCAAGGGTCACTCCAAATAGTGACACAATCCCCTTGGATCACGCTAAATACTGACACAATCCCCAAGGATCAATCTAAATAGTGACACATTCCCCAAGGATCACTCCAATAGTGACACAATCCCCAAGGATCACTCTAAATAGCGACGCAATCCCCAAGGATCACTCTAAATAATGACACAATCCCCAAGGATAACTCTAAATAATGACACAATCCCCATGGATCACTCTAAATACTGACACAAACCCCAAGAATCAATCTAAATAGTGACACAATCCCCAAGGTTCACACTAAACAGTCACCAACTCACGTACACACACCCTCACCAACTCGCGTGCACTCACACACCCCCTCACCAACTCACGTACACTCACACACACACTCTCACCAACTCACGTACACTCACACACACACCCTCACCAACTCACGTACACTCACACACATACCCTCACCAACTCACGTACACTTCCACACACACACCCTCAGCAACTCACGTACACTCACACACACACCCTCAGCAACTCACGTACACTCACACACACACCCTCAGCAACTCACGTACACTCATGCACAAACCCTCACCAACTCACGTACACTCACACACACATCCTCACCAACCCGCGTACACTCACTCACACACCCTCACCAACTCACGTACACTCACACACACACCCTCACCAACCCACGTACACTCACACACACACCCTCACCAACTCACGTACACTCACTCACACACCCTCACCAACTCACGTACACTCACACACACACCCTCACCAACCCGCGTACACTCACTCACAAACCCTCACCAACTCACGTACACTCACACACACACCCTCACCAACTCACGTACACTCACACACAACCTCACCAACTCATGTACACTCACACACACCATCACCAACTCACGTACACTCACACACACACCCTCACCAACTCACGTACACTCACACAACCTCACCAACTCACGTACACTCACACAACCTCACCAACTCACGTACACTCACACACACACCCTCACCAACCCGCGTACACTCACTCACACACCCTCACCAACTCACGTACACTCACACACACACAACCTCACCAACTCACGTACACTCACACAACCTCACCAACACACGTACACTCACACACTCCCTCACCAACTCACGTACACTCACTCACAAACTCTCACCAACTCGCGTACACTCACACACACTCTCACCAACTCGCGTACACTCACACACACCCTCACCAACTCACGTACACTCACACACACCCTCACCAACTCACGTCCACTCACACACACCCTCACCAACTCACGTACACTCACACACACCCTCACCAACTCACGTACACTCACACACACCCTCACCAACTCACGTACACTCACACACGCCCTCACCAACTCACGTACACTCACTCACACACTCTCACCAACTCACGTACACTCACACACTCCCTCACCAACTCACATACACTCACACACACTCTCACCAACTCGCGTACACTCACACACACCCTCACCAACTCACGTTACACTCACACACACCCTCACCAACTCACGTACACTCACACACACCCTCACCAACTCACGTACACTCACACACTCCCTCACCAACTCACGTACACTCACTCACACACTCTCACCAACTCGCGTACACTCACACACACTCTCACCAACTCGCGTACACTCACACACACCCTCACCAACTCACGTACACTCACACACACCCTCACCAACTCACGTACACTCACACACACCCTCACCAACTCACGTATACTCACACACACCCTCACCAACTCACGTACACTCACACACACCCTCACCAACTCACGTACACTCACTCACACACTCTCACCAACTCACGTACACTCACACACTCCCTCACCAACTCACATACACTCACACACACTCTCACCAACTCGCGTACACTCCCACACACCCTCACCAACTCACGTACACTCACACACACCCTCACCAACTCACGTACACTCACACACACCCTCACCATCTCGCGTACACTCTCACACACACCCTCACCAGCTCACGTACACTCACACACAACCTCACCAACTCGCCTACTCTCACACACACACCCTCACCAACTGGCGTACACTCACATACACAACCTCACCAACTCACGTACACTCACACACAACCTCACCAACTCGCGTACACTCACATACACAACCTCACCAACCCGCGTACACTCACACACACCCCCACCAACTCATGTACACTTACACACACTCCCTCACCTACTCACGGACACTCACACACACACCCTCACCAACTCACGTACACTCACACACCCTCACCAACTCGTGTACACTCACACACACACCCTCACCAACTCCCGTACACTCACACACAGACCCTCACCAATTCATGTACACTCACACACACACCCAACATCTCGCGTGCACACCCACACACACCCTCCCCAACTCACGTACACTCACACACACACCCTAACCAACTCGCGTGCACTCACACACACACCCTCACCAACTCACGTACACTCACACACACACCCTCACAAACTCGGGTACTGCAGTGAAGACAGGATGGTGAGGCTGGGGTTGTTTTCTTCAGAACAGTGAACGTGGAGCGTGGACCTCATTGTGGTTACAAAATAATGAGGGACAAAGATAGGAGAGTTAAGAAGAAACTTTTTCCTCTTAGCAGAGGGGTCAATATCCAGGAGCAGTGGATTTAGGGTGGATTTGAGGGGAACATTAACATTCCATAGTCATGTCAGAAATCCTGCTGGCCATCCTGCACAGCAGGATCCCACAGACACGCCAAACGCAACGTGTTAGCAGCCAGATAGAAAACAAAAGAGTAGATGTGAATTGATGAAAGGGTGAAACACAACAGCACGGATTCACCCCCAATTACAGAGTCGCTGTTTATACATCCAACCTATGGGAGGATGTGATTGAGGTTCCTCATCCAAATTCAAGAAAGGCATTGATGAAGAAGGGAAAACAATCAGAGTATGAAAATAAACTGTTGTGGAAGGTTAAAATGGGCAGGATGGAGAGATGCTTCAGCGTGATTTGGATAGGATGTGTCTGTGGGCACCGCATGGAAGATGCAGTATAATGTGACTAAGTGTGAGGTGATCCACATTGGCAGCAATAATAAGAAAACAGGTTATTACTTGAACGGATGTAAATTGAGAGCTGGATAGTCAGCGAGACCTTGGTGTCCTCATGCATCAGTCACTGAAAGTAAGCAAGCAGGCACAGCAGGCAGTAACAAAGGCAAATGGGATGTTCGCCTTCACAGCGAGAGGATTTGAGTAGAGAAATAGGGATGTTTTGCGGCAATTGTCGAGGGCATTGGAGTTTTATGGGACATAGAACATAGAATAGTACAGCTCAGAACAGGCCCTTCGGCCCACGATGTTGTGCCGAGCTTTATGTGAAACCAAGCTCAAGCTATCCCACTCCCTATCATCCTGGTGTGCTCCATGTGCCTATCCAATAACTGCTTAAATGTTCCTAAAGTGTCTGACTCCACCATCACTGCAGGCAGTCCATTCCACACACCGACCACTCTCTGCGTAAAGAACCTATCTCTGATATCCTTCCTATATCTCCCACCATGAACCCTATAGTTATGCCCCCTTGTAATAGCTCCATCCACTCGAGGAAATAGTCTTTGAACGTTCACCCTATCTATCCCCTTCATCATTTTATAAACCACTATTAAGTCTCCCCTCAGCCTCCTCCGCTCCAGAGAGAATAGCACTATCTCACTCAACCTTTCCTCATAAGACATACCCTCCAAACCAGGCAGCATCCTGGTAAATCACCTCTGCATTCTTTCCAGCGCTTCCACATCCTTTTTATAGTGAGGTGACCGGAACTGCACACAATATTCGAAATGTGGTCTCACCAAGGTCCTGTACAGTTGCAGCATAACCCCACGGCTCTTAAACTCCAACCCCCTGTTAATAAAAGCTAACACACTATCGGCCTTCTTCACGGCTCTATCAAATTGAGTGGCAACGTTTAGAGATCCGTGGATATGGACCGCAAGATCTCTCTGTTCCTCTACAATCTTCAGAACCCTACCATCCTCATGGATGACTCTAAATAGTGACACAATCCCCAAGGATCTCTTTAAATAGTGACACAATCCCCAAGGATCATTGTAAATAGTGACACAATCCCCAAGGATCACTCTAAATAGTGACACAATCCCCAAGGATTACTCTAAAGAGTGACACAGACCCAAAGATCACTCTAAATAGTGACACAATCCCCAAGGATCACTCTAAATAGTGACACAATCCCCAAGGATCACTCTAAATAGTGACACAGTCCCCAAGAATCACTCTAAATAGTGACACAATCCCCAAGGATCACTGTAAATAGTGACACAATCCCCAAGGATCACTCTAAACAGTAACACAAACCCCAAGGATCACTGTAAATAATGGCACAATCCCCAAGGATCACTCGAAATACCGACACAATCCCCAAGGATCACTCTAAATAAATAACACAATCCCCAGGGATCACTCTAAATAGTGACACAATCCCCAAGGATCACTCTAAATAGTAACACAGTCCCCAAGGATCACTCTAAATAAATAACACAATCCCCAGGGATCACTCTAAATAGTGACACAATCCCCAAGGATCACTCTAAATAGTGACACAGTCCCCAAGAATCACTCTAAATAGTGACACAATCCCCAAGGATCACTCTAAATAGTGACACAATCCCCAAGGATCACTCTAAATAGTGACACAATCCCCAAGGATCACTCTAAATACTGACACAATCCCCAAGGGTCACTCTAAATAGTAACACAATACCCAAGGATCACTCTAAGTAGTGACACAATCCCCAAGGATCACTCTAAACAGTAACACAAACCCCAAGGATCACTGTAAATAGTGGCACAATCCCCAAGGATCACTCGAAATACCGACACAATCCCCAAGGATCACTCTAAATAAATAACACAATCCCCAGGGATCACTCTAAATAGTGACACAATCCCCAAGGATCACTCTAAATAGTAACACAGTCCCCAAGGATCACTCTAAATAAATAACACAATCCCCAGGGATCACTCTAAATAGTGACACAATCACCAAGGATCACTCTAAATAGTAACACAGACCCCAAGGATCACTCTAAATAAATAACACAATCCCCAAGGATCACTCTAAATAGTGACACAATCACCAAGGATCACTCTAAATAGTAACACAGTCCCCAAGGATCACTCTAAATAGTGACACAACCCCAAGGATCACTCTAAATAGTGACACAATCCCCAAGGATCACTCTAAATAGTGACACAATCCCGAAGGATCACCCAAAAAAGTGACACAATACCCAAGGAACACTCGAAATAGTGACACAATCCTCAAGGATCACTCTAAATAAATAACACAATCCCCAGGGATCACTCTAAATAGTGACACAATCCCCAAGGATCACAGTAAATATTGACACAATCCCCAAGGAACTCTCTAAATAGTGACACAATCCCCAAGGATCACTCGAAATAGTGACACAACCCACAAGGATAACTCTAAATAGTGACAAAATTCACAAGGATCACTCTAAATACTGATACAATCCCCAAGATTCTCTCTCAATCGTGACACAATCCCCAAGGATCACTCAAAATCGTGACACAATCCCCAAGGATCTTCTCTAAATAGTGACACAATCCCCAAGGATCACTCAAAATAGTGACACAATCCCCAAGGATCACTCAAAATAGTGACACAATCCCCAAGGATCACACTGAATAGTGACACAATCCCCAAGGTCACTCTTAATAGTGACTCAATGCACAAGGATCACACTAAATTGTGACACAATCCCCAAGGATCACTCGAAATAGTGACACAATCCCCAAGGATCACCCTAAACAGTGACACAATCCCCAAGGATCACTCAAAATAGTGACACAATCCCAAGGATCACTCTAAATAGTGACTCAATCCCCACGGATCACTCTAAATAGTGACACAATCCACAAGGATCACTCGAAATAAATAACACAATCCCCAGGGATCACTCTAAATAGTGACACAATCCCCAAGGATCACAGTAAATATTGACACAATCCCCAAGGAACTCTCTAAATAGTGACACAATCCCCAAGGATCACTCGAAATAGTGACACAACCCACAAGGATAACTCGAAATAGTGACACAATTCACAAGGATCACTCTAAATACTGATACAATCCCCAAGATTCTCTCTAAATAGTGACACAATCCCCAAGGATCACGCTAAATAGTGACACAATCCCCAAGGATCTTCTCTAAATAGTGACACAATCCCCAAGGATCACTCAAAATAGTGACACACTCCCCAAGGATCACTCAAAATTGTGACACAATCCCCAAGGATCACACTGAATAGTGACACAATCCCCAAGGTCACTCTTAATAGTGACTCAATGCACAAGGATCACACTAAATAGTGACACAATCCCCAAGGATCACTCGAAATAGTGACACAATCCCCAAGGATCACTCTAAACAGTGACACAATCCCCAAGGATCACTCAAAATAGTGACACAATCCCAAGGATCACTCTAAATAGTGACGCAATGCACAAGGATCACTCGAAATAGTGACACAATCCCCAAGGATCACTCTAAATAGTGACACAATCCCCAAGAATCACTCTAAATAGTGACACAATACCCAAGGATCACTCTAAAGACTGTCACAAACCCCAAGGATCACTGTAAATAGTGACACAATCCCCAAGGATCACTCTCAATACTGACACAATCCCCAAGGATCACTCTAAATAGTGACACAACACCAAGGATCACTCTAAATAGTGACACAATCCCCAAGGATCACTCTAATTAGTGACACAATCCCCAAGGATCTTCTCTAAATAGTGACACAATCCCCAAGGATCACACTAAATAGTGACACAACACCAAGGATCACTCTAAATAGTGACACAATCCCCAAGGATCACTCAAAATAGTGACACAATCCCCAAGGTCACTCTTAATAGTGACTCAATGCACAAGGATCACACTAAGTAGTGACACAATCCCCAAGGATTACTCGAAATAGTGACGCAATCCCCAAGGATCACTCTAAATAGTGACACAATCCCCAAGGATCACGCAAAATAGAGACACAATCCCCAAGGATCACTCTAAATAGTGACACAATCCCCAAGGATCACTCTAAATAGTGACGCAATCCCCAAGGATCACTCCAATAGTGACACAATCCCCAAGGATCACTCTAAATAGTGACACAATCCCCAAGGTCACTCTAAATATTGACACAATCCCCAAGGATCACTCTAATTAGTGACACAATCCCCAAGGGTCACTCCAAATAGTGACACAATCCCCTTGGATCACGCTAAATACTGACACAATCCCCAAGGATCAATCTAAATAGTGACACATTCCCCAAGGATCACTCCAATAGTGACACAATCCCCAAGGATCACTCTAAATAGCGACGCAATCCCCAAGGATCACTCTAAATAATGACACAATCCCCAAGGATAACTCTAAATAATGACACAATCCCCATGGATCACTCTAAATACTGACACAAACCCCAAGAATCAATCTAAATAGTGACACAATCCCCAAGGTTCACACTAAACAGTCACCAACTCACGTACACACACCCTCACCAACTCGCGTGCACTCACACACCCCCTCACCAACTCACGTACACTCACACACACACTCTCACCAACTCACGTACACTCACACACACACCCTCACCAACTCACGTACACTCACACACATACCCTCACCAACTCACGTACACTTCCACACACACACCCTCAGCAACTCACGTACACTCACACACACACCCTCAGCAACTCACGTATACTCACACACACCCTCACCAACTCACGTACACTCACACACACCCTCACCAACTCACGTACACTCACTCACACACTCTCACCAACTCACGTACACTCACACACTCCCTCACCAACTCACATACACTCACACACACTCTCACCAACTCGCGTACACTCCCACACACCCTCACCAACTCACGTACACTCACACACACCCTCACCAACTCACGTACACTCACACACACCCTCACCATCTCGCGTACACTCTCACACACACCCTCACCAGCTCACGTACACTCACACACAACCTCACCAACTCGCCTACTCTCACACACACACCCTCACCAACTGGCGTACACTCACATACACAACCTCACCAACTCACGTACACTCACACACAACCTCACCAACTCGCGTACACTCACATACACAACCTCACCAACCCGCGTACACTCACACACACCCCCACCAACTCATGTACACTTACACACACTCCCTCACCTACTCACGGACACTCACACACACACCCTCACCAACTCACGTACACTCACACACCCTCACCAACTCGTGTACACTCACACACACACCCTCACCAACTCCCGTACACTCACACACAGACCCTCACCAATTCATGTACACTCACACACACACCCAACATCTCGCGTGCACACCCACACACACCCTCCCCAACTCACGTACACTCACACACACACCCTAACCAACTCGCGTGCGCTCACACACACACCCTCACCAACTCACGTACACTCACACACACACCCTCACAAACTCGGGTACTGCAGTGAAGACAGGATGGTGAGGCTGGGGTTGTTTTCTTCAGAACAGTGAACGTGGAGCGTGGACCTCATTGTGGTTACAAAATAATGAGGGACAAAGATAGGAGAGTTAAGAAGAAACTTTTTCCTCTTAGCAGAGGGGTCAATATCCAGGAGCAGTGGATTTAGGGTGGATTTGAGGGGAACATTAACATTCCATAGTCATGTCAGAAATCCTGCTGGCCATCCTGCACAGCAGGATCCCACAGACACGCCAAACGCAACGTGTTAGCAGCCAGATAGAAAACAAAAGAGTAGATGTGAATTGATGAAAGGGTGAAACACAACAGCACGGATTCACCCCCAATTACAGAGTCGCTGTTTATACATCCAACCTATGGGAGGATGTGATTGAGGTTCCTCATCCAAATTCAAGAAAGGCATTGATGAAGAAGGGAAAACAATCAGAGTATGAAAATAAACTGTTGTGGAAGGTTAAAATGGGCAGGATGGAGAGATGCTTCAGCGTGATTTGGATAGGATGTGTCTGTGGGCACCGCATGGAAGATGCAGTATAATGTGACTAAGTGTGAGGTGATCCACATTGGCAGCAATAATAAGAAAACAGGTTATTACTTGAACGGATGTAAATTGAGAGCTGGATAGTCAGCGAGACCTTGGTGTCCTCATGCATCAGTCACTGAAAGTAAGCAAGCAGGCACAGCAGGCAGTAACAAAGGCAAATGGGATGTTCGCCTTCACAGCGAGAGGATTTGAGTAGAGAAATAGGGATGTTTTGCGGCAATTGTCGAGGGCATTGGAGTTTTATGGGACATAGAACATAAAATAGTACAGCTCAGAACAGGCCCTTCGGCCCACGATGTTGTGCCGAGCTTTATGTGAAACCAAGCTCAAGCTATCCCACTCCCTATCATCCTGGTGTGCTCCATGTGCCTATCCAATAACTGCTTAAATGTTCCTAAAGTGTCTGACTCCACCATCACTGCAGGCAGTCCATTCCACACACCGACCACTCTCTGCGTAAAGAACCTATCTCTGATATCCTTCCTATATCTCCCACCATGAACCCTATAGTTATGCCCCCTTGTAATAGCTCCATCCACTCGAGGAAATAGTCTTTGAACGTTCACCCTATCTATCCCCTTCATCATTTTATAAACCACTATTAAGTCTCCCCTCAGCCTCCTCCGCTCCAGAGAGAATAGCACTATCTCACTCAACCTTTCCTCATAAGACATACCCTCCAAACCAGGCAGCATCCTGGTAAATCACCTCTGCATTCTTTCCAGCGCTTCCACATCCTTTTTATAGTGAGGTGACCGGAACTGCACACAATATTCGAAATGTGGTCTCACCAAGGTCCTGTACAGTTGCAGCATAACCCCACGGCTCTTAAACTCCAACCCCCTGTTAATAAAAGCTAACACACTATCGGCCTTCTTCACGGCTCTATCAAATTGAGTGGCAACGTTTAGAGATCCGTGGATATGGACCGCAAGATCTCTCTGTTCCTCTACAATCTTCAGAACCCTACCATCCTCATGGATGACTCTAAATAGTGACACAATCCCCAAGGATCTCTTTAAATAGTGACACAATCCCCAAGGATCATTGTAAATAGTGACACAATCCCCAAGGATCACTCTAAATAGTGACACAATCCCCAAGGATTACTCTAAAGAGTGACACAGACCCAAAGATCACTCTAAATAGTGACACAATCCCCAAGGATCACTCTAAATAGTGACACAATCCCCAAGGATCACTCTAAATAGTGACACAGTCCCCAACAATCACTCTAAATAGTGACACAATCCCCAAGGATCACTCTAAATAGTGACACAATCCCCAAGGATCACTCTAAATAGTGACACAATCCCCAAGGATCACTCTAAATACTGACACAATCCCCAAGGGTCACTCTAAATAGTAACACAATACCCAAGGATCACTCTAAGTAGTGACACAATCCCCAAGGATCACTCTAAACAGTAACACAAACCCCAAGGATCACTGTAAATAGTGGCACAATCCCCAAGGATCACTCGAAATACCGACACAATCCCCAAGGATCACTCTAAATAAATAACACAATCCCCAGGGATCACTCTAAATAGTGACACAATCCCCAAGGATCACTCTAAATAGTAACACAGTCCCCAAGGATCACTCTAAATAAATAACACAATCCCCAGGGATCACTCTAAATAGTGACACAATCACCAAGGATCACTCTAAATAGTAACACAGACCCCAAGGATCACTCTAAATAAATAACACAATCCCCAAGGATCACTCTAAATAGTGACACAATCACCAAGGATCACTCTAAATAGTAACACAGTCCCCAAGGATCACTCTAAATAGTGACACAACCCCAAGGATCACTCTAAATAGTGACACAATCCCCAAGGATCACTCTAAATAGTGACACAATCCCGAAGGATCACCCAAAAAAGTGACACAATACCCAAGGAACACTCGAAATAGTGACACAATCCTCAAGGATCACTCTAAATAAATAACACAATCCCCAGGGATCACTCTAAATAGTGACACAATCCCCAAGGATCACAGTAAATATTGACACAATCCCCAAGGAACTCTCTAAATAGTGACACAATCCCCAAGGATCACTCGAAATAGTGACACAACCCACAAGGATAACTCTAAATAGTGACAAAATTCACAAGGATCACTCTAAATACTGATACAATCCCCAAGATTCTCTCTCAATCGTGACACAATCCCCAAGGATCACTCAAAATCGTGACACAATCCCCAAGGATCTTCTCTAAATAGTGACACAATCCCCAAGGATCACTCAAAATAGTGACACAATCCCCAAGGATCACTCAAAATAGTGACACAATCCCCAAGGATCACACTGAATAGTGACACAATCCCCAAGGTCACTCTTAATAGTGACTCAATGCACAAGGATCACACTAAATTGTGACACAATCCCCAAGGATCACTCGAAATAGTGACACAATCCCCAAGGATCACCCTAAACAGTGACACAATCCCCAAGGATCACTCAAAATAGTGACACAATCCCAAGGATCACTCTAAATAGTGACTCAATCCCCACGGATCACTCTAAATAGTGACACAATCCACAAGGATCACTCGAAATAAATAACACAATCCCCAGGGATCACTCTAAATAGTGACACAATCCCCAAGGATCACAGTAAATATTGACACAATCCCCAAGGAACTCTCTAAATAGTGACACAATCCCCAAGGATCACTCGAAATAGTGACACAACCCACAAGGATAACTCGAAATAGTGACACAATTCACAAGGATCACTCTAAATACTGATACAATCCCCAAGATTCTCTCTAAATAGTGACACAATCCCCAAGGATCACGCTAAATAGTGACACAATCCCCAAGGATCTTCTCTAAATAGTGACACAATCCCCAAGGATCACTCAAAATAGTGACACACTCCCCAAGGATCACTCAAAATTGTGACACAATCCCCAAGGATCACACTGAATAGTGACACAATCCCCAAGGTCACTCTTAATAGTGACTCAATGCACAAGGATCACACTAAATAGTGACACAATCCCCAAGGATCACTCGAAATAGTGACACAATCCCCAAGGATCACTCTAAACAGTGACACAATCCCCAAGGATCACTCAAAATAGTGACACAATCCCAAGGATCACTCTAAATAGTGACGCAATGCACAAGGATCACTCGAAATAGTGACACAATCCCCAAGGATCACTCTAAATAGTGACACAATCCCCAAGAATCACTCTAAATAGTGACACAATACCCAAGGATCACTCTAAAGACTGTCACAAACCCCAAGGATCACTGTAAATAGTGACACAATCCCCAAGGATCACTCTCAATACTGACACAATCCCCAAGGATCACTCTAAATAGTGACACAACACCAAGGATCACTCTAAATAGTGACACAATCCCCAAGGATCACTCTAATTAGTGACACAATCCCCAAGGATCTTCTCTAAATAGTGACACAATCCCCAAGGATCACACTAAATAGTGACACAACACCAAGGATCACTCTAAATAGTGACACAATCCCCAAGGATCACTCAAAATAGTGACACAATCCCCAAGGTCACTCTTAATAGTGACTCAATGCACAAGGATCACACTAAGTAGTGACACAATCCCCAAGGATTACTCGAAATAGTGACGCAATCCCCAAGGATCACTCTAAATAGTGACACAATCCCCAAGGATCACTCTAAATAGTGACAGAATCCCCAAGGATCACTCTAAATAGTGACACAATCCCCAAGGATCACTCTCAATAGTGACACAGTCCCCAAGGGTCACTCTAAATAGTGACACAATCCCCAAGGATCACTCTAAATAGTGACACATTCCCCAAGGATCACTCTAAATAGTGACCCAATCCCCAAGGATCACTCTAAATAGTGACACAATCCCCAAGGATCACTCTAAATCGTGACACAATCCCCGAGGATCACTCTAAATAGTGACACATTCCCCAAGGATCACTCTAAATAGTGACACAATCCACAAGGATCAATCTAAATAGTGACACATTCCCCAAGGATCACTCTAAATAGTGACACAATCCACAAGGATCACTCTAAATAGTGACACAATCCCCAAGGATCACTCCAATAGTGACACAATCCCCAAGGATCACTCTAAATAGTGACACAATCCCCAAGGTCACTCTAAATATTGACACAATCCCCAAGGATCACTCTAATTAGTGACACAATCCCCAAGGGTCACTCCAAATAGTGACACAATCCCCTTGGATCACGCTAAATACTGACACAATCCCCAAGGATCAATCTAAATAGTGACACATTCCCCAAGGATCACTCCAATAGTGATACAATCCCCAAGGATCACTCTAAATAGCGACGCAATCCCCAAGGATCACTCTAAATAATGACACAATCCCCAAGGATAACTCTAAATAATGACACAATCCCCATGGATCACTCTAAATACTGACACAAACCCCAAGAATCAATCTAAATAGTGACACAATCCCCAAGGTTCACACTAAACAGTCACCAACTCACGTACACACACCCTCACCAACTCGCGTGCACTCACACACCCCCTCACCAACTCACGTACACTCACACACACACTCTCACCAACTCACGTACACTCACACACACACCCTCACCAACTCACGTACACTCACACACATACCCTCACCAACTCACGTACACTTCCACACACACACCCTCAGCAACTCACGTACACTCACACACACACCCTCAGCAACTCACGTACACTCACACACACACCCTCAGCAACTCACG
Source organism: Mustelus asterias (assembly GCF_964213995.1). Taxonomy (NCBI): domain Eukaryota; kingdom Metazoa; phylum Chordata; class Chondrichthyes; order Carcharhiniformes; family Triakidae; genus Mustelus; species Mustelus asterias. The sequence continues at coordinate 20,564 of NW_027591575.1, read as the reverse complement.
TACACTCATGCACAAACCCTCACCAACTCACGTACACTCACACACACACCCTCACCAACCCGCGTACACTCACTCACACACCCTCACCAACTCACGTACACTCACACACACACCCTCACCAACCCACGTACACTCACACACACACCCTCACCAACTCACGTACACTCACTCACACACCCTCACCAACTCACGTACACTCACACACACACCCTCACCAACCCGCGTACACTCACTCACAAACCCTCACCAACTCACGTACACTCACACACACACCCTCACCAACTCACGTACACTCACACACAACCTCACCAACTCATGTACACTCACACACACCCTCACCAACTCACGTACACTCACACACACACCCTCACCAACTCACGTACACTCACACAACCTCACCAACTCACGTACACTCACACAACCTCACCAACTCACGTACACTCACACACACACCCTCACCAACCCGCGTACACTCACTCACACACCCTCACCAACTCACGTACACTCACACACACACAACCTCACCAACTCACGTACACTCACACAACCTCACCAACACACGTACACTCACACACTCCCTCACCAACTCACGTACACTCACTCACAAACTCTCACCAACTCGCGTACACTCACACACACTCTCACCAACTCGCGTACACTCACACACACCCTCACCAGCTCACGTACACTCACACACACCCTCACCAACTCACGTCCACTCACACACACCCTCACCAACTCACGTACACTCACACACACCCTCACCAACTCACGTACACTCACACACACCCTCACCAACTCACGTACACTCACACACACCCTCACCAACTCACGTACACTCACTCACACACTCTCACCAACTCACGTACACTCACACACTCCCTCACCAACTCACATACACTCACACACACTCTCACCAACTCGCGTACACTCACACACACCCTCAACAACTCACGTTACACTCACACACACCCTCACCAACTCAGGTACACTCACACACACCCTCACCAACTCACGTACACTCACACACTCCCTCACCAACTCACGTACACTCACTCACACACTCTCACCAACTCGCGTACACTCACATACACTCTCACCAACTCGCGTACACTCACACACACCCTCACCAACTCACGTACACTCACACACACCCTCACCAACTCACGTACACTCACACACACCCTCACCAACTCACGTACACTCACACACACCCTCACCAACTCACGTATACTCACACACACCCTCACCAACTCACGTACACTCACACACACCCTCACCAACTCACGTACACTCACTCACACACTCTCACCAACTCACGTACACTCACACACTCCCTCACCAACTCACATACACTCACACACACTCTCACCAACTTGCGTACACTCCCACACACCCTCACCAACTCACGTACACTCACACACACCCTCACCAACTCACGTACACTCACACACACCCTCACCATCTCGCGTACACTCTCACACACACCCTCACCAGCTCACGTACACTCACACACAACCTCACCAACTCGCCTACTCTCACACACACACCCTCACCAACTGGCGTACACTCACATACACAACCTCACCAACTCACGTACACTCACACACAACCTCACCAACTCGCGTACACTCACATACACAACCTCACCAACCCGTGTACACTCACACACACCCCCACCAACTCATGTACACTGACACACACTCCCTCACCTACTCACGGACACTCACACACACACCCTCACCAACTCACGTACACTCACACACCCTCACCAACTCGTGTACACTCACACACACACCCTCACCAACTCCCATACACTCACACACAGACCCTCACCAATTCATGTACACTCACACACACACCCAACATCTCGCGTGCACACCCACACACACCCTCACCAACTCACGTACACTCACACACACACCCTAACCAACTCGCGTGCACTCACACACACACCCTCACCAACTCACGTACACTCACACACACACCCTCACAAACTCGGGTACACTCACACACACACCATCACCAACTCACGTACACTCACACACCCTCACCAACTCACGTACACTCCCACACACCCTCACCAACTCACGTACACTCAGACACACACCCTCACCATTTCACGTACACTCACACACACACCCTCACAAACTCGCGTACACTCACACACACACACCCTCACCAACTCATGTACACTCACACACAGCCTCACCTACTCAGGTACATTCACACACACCCTCTCCAACTCATGTACACTCACACACACACCCTCACCAACTCACGTACACTCACACACGCACCCTCACCAACTCGCGTACACTCACACACACCCTCACCAACTCACGTACACTCACACACACACCCTCACCAACTCATGTACACTCTCCCACACACACATTTACACAATATTACACACTCACACACTCTCTCGCACACACTTACACAAATTCACACTCTCACATCACTCACACACCCTCTCAAATGCACATTCAGGAATTTGTATATCCTCACTGTCCCAAACACACACTCTCTCACACACTCTCACACAAACACACACTCACATTCTCTGGTACACACACTAACATACATGCGCACAATCACATTGATCCACTGGAGCAAGCTGAGAGGGGTGATTGAAAAGCAGCAGTGCTGGTAAGAGATTAATTGGATTAATTGAATTGTTTATTTATTTAATTAGTCAGCTAGTGTGTGTATTTTTTTGGCCTTTACTTTAACAGCAGTTTTTCAAGTTTAAAGTGAAAACTAGAAGTGGGCAGCAAAGGAGTCTGGGAAGGGTTTTTATTTTAACTTTAAAAGTCAGTTACCTGGGAGGTTCCCCCTCATTGATCCACTGGAGCAAGCTGAGAGGGGTGATTGAAAAGCAGCAGTGCTGGTAAGAGATTAATTGGATTAATTGAATTGTTTATTTATTTAATTAGTCAGCTAGTGTGTGTATTTTTTTGGCCTTTACTTTAACAGCAGTTTTTCAAGTTTAAAGTGAAAACTAGAAGTGGGCAGCAAAGGAGTCTGGGAAGGGTTTTTATTTTAACTTTAAAAGTCAGTTACCTGGGAGGTTCCCCCTCAGTAGTAGTTTTTTTTTTTTCTCTCGGGCCCCTAGCCCTATAAATTGGTGCAGAGGAGATACCCGATCCTCTACACTGGTAGAGGATCCCACCCTTCCATCCTCCTCTAACCTAATTATAAGTGTGGGGAAGTTTTTTGTTTTCTTTTTTTCTTGCTGGTAATGGCTTCAGGGATGGCAGTTCAGGCAGTATGCTGCATCTCCTGTGGGATGTATGTGGTGAGGAAATCCAGTAGTGTTTCAGGAGATTTTAGTTGTAAGAAGTGCATTAGATTGCAGCTTCTGGAGGAGCGTGTAAAGGAGCTGGAGGGGGAGGTAGAGGAACTCCGCATAATTCGGGAGGCGGAGGTGGAAGTTGATAGGAGTTATAGAGAAATAGTAACTCCTAGAAATGAGGCTTGGGTCAATGCCAGGAGGAGGGGTAAGAAGCAATCGGGAAGACAATCCCCTGGGGCGGTTCCCCTCCATAATAGGTTTTCGGTGCTGGAGGCTACAGTTGAGGAGGAATCAACTGAGCATAGAGAGCAGATCTCTGGGGGTGAGCCGAGTGAGAAAGCTCTGGTGGTTAGGGGCTGTAAAAGACTGGGCCTTGTGATTGGGGACTCCACAATTAAGGGGACAGATAGGAGGGTCGGAACTAAAGGTAGGGACTCAGGGTTGGTGTGTTGCCTACCAGGGGCTGGGGTCCGGGATGTGTCTGACAGGGTATTCAGGACTCTTAGGGGGGAGGGAGATAAACCACAAGTTATTGTACATGTGGGGACACACGACATAGGGAGGATAGGGGAAGGGGATATTAGGCAGGGATTTATGGAGTTGGGGTGGAAACTAAAGGCCAAGACTGACAGAGTGGTTATCTCTGGACTCTTGCCTGTACCACGGGATAGTTTAGAGAGGAATAGGGAGAGGGAAGGTTTGAATTCATGGCTGAGGGGATGGTGCAGGAGGGAGGGGTTCAGGTACTTAAGCAATTGGGGCTCGTACTGGGGAAGGTGTGACCTCTATGAGAAGGATGGTCTACACCTTAATCAGAAGGGGACCAATATCCTGGGGGGTAAATTTGCTAAGGCCATGCAGGGAGGTTTAAACTGATTCGGGGGGGGGGAGGGATCCTGAGTAGTGGGGCTGAAAGTGAGGGATGCATGGATGGGGACTGCAATGCACGGCATTGCAGAGGTGGGGTGGAGCAGGGTTTGAAATGTGTATACTTCAATGCCAGGAGTATTCGCAATAAAGTGGGTGAACTTGCAGCGTGGATCAGTACCTGGGACTTCGATGTTGTGGCTATTTCAGAGACATGGATAGAGCAGGGGCAGGAATGGATGCTGCAGGTCCCGGGGTTCAAATGTTTTAGTCGAAGTAGGGAAGGAGGTAGAAGAGGGGGAGGGGTAGCATTATTGGTCAGAGATTGTATCACAGTGTCAGAGAGGAGGTTTGATGAGGACTTATCTGTTGAGGTAGTATGGGCGGAGATTAGAAATAGGAGAGGAGAGGTCACCCTGTTGGGAGTCTTTTATAGACCTCCTAAAAGTTCTAGAGAGGTTGAGGAAAGGATTGCGGAGTCAATCCTGCTTAGGAGTGAAAGTAATAGGGCAATTGTTATGGGGGATTTTAACTTGACTAATATTGACTGGAATTGTTATAGCTCTAGCTCGTTAGAGGGGTCAGTTTTTGTTCAAAGCGTGCAGGAAGGTTTTTTGACTCAGTATGTAGACAGGCCAACTAGAGGTGAGGCTATATTGGATCTGGTGCTGGGAAATGAGCCAGACCAGGTGCTAGACTTGGAAGTTGGTGTGCATTTTGGTGATAGTGACCACAATTCGGTTACGTTCACCTTAGTGATGGAAAGGGATAGGCATGAACCTCGGGCCAGTGGTTTTAGCTGGGGGAAGGGTAATTATGAGGCTATTAGGAGAGAATTAGGAAACATAGGTTGGACTAGGAGATTACAGGGACTGGGAACGTCCGACATGTGGAGTTTTTTCAAGGAGCAGCTACTGCGAGTCTGTGATAGGTATGTCCCTGTCAGGCAAGGAGGAATTGGTAGGGCTAGGGAACCGTGGTGCACCAAAAAAGTTTCTTTGTTGGTTAAAAAGAAAAAGGAGGCTTATGTTCGGATGAGACGTGAGCACTCGGGTAGTGCACTAGAAAGCTTTAGATTGGCTAAGAGGGAGTTGAAGAGCGAGCTTAGAAGGGCTAAAAGGGGACATGAGAAGACTTTGGCGGATAGGGTTAAAGAGAATCCTAAGGCGTTCTATAGGTATGTCAAGAACAGAAGGTTGGTTAGGGCAAGTTTAGGGCCAGTTATAGATGGCAGAGGGAAGTTATGTGTGGAACCGGAGGAGATTGGTGAAGCATTGAACCAATATTTCTCTTCGGTGTTCACGCAAGGGGACATGAATATAGCTGAGGAGGACACTGGGTTGCAGGGGAGTAGAATAGACAGTATTACAGTTGATAAGGAGGATGTGCAGGATATTCTGGAGGGTCTGAAAATAGATAAATCCCCTGGTCCGGATGGGATTTATCCAAGGATTCTCTGGGAGGCAAGATAAGTGATTGCAGCGCCTCTGGCTCTGATCTTCAGGTCGTCGTTGGCCTCTGGTATAGTACCAGAAGATTGGAGGTTAGCGAATGTTGTCCCATTGTTTAAGAAGGGGAACAGAGACTTCCCCGGGAATTATAGACCGGTGAGTCTCACTTCTGTTGTCGGCAAGATGTTGGAAACAATTATAAGGGATAGGATTTATAGTTATTTGGAGAGTAATGAATTGATAGGTGATAGTCAGCATGGTTTTGTGGCAGGTAGGTCGTGCCTTACTAACCTTATTGAGTTTTTTGAGAAAGTGACCAAGGAGGTGGATGGGGGCAAGGCAGTGGACGTGGTATATATGGATTTTAGTAAGGCGTTTGATAAGGTTCACCATGGTAGGCTTCTGCAGAAAATGCAGATGTATGGGATTGGGGGTGATCTAGGAAATTGGATCAGGAATTGGCTAGCGGATAGGAAACAGAGGGTGGTGGTTGATAGTAAATATTCATCATGGAGTGCGGTTACAAGTGGTGTACCTCAGGGATCTGTTTTGGGGCCACCGCTGTTTGTAATATTTATTAATGATCTGGATGAGGGTATAGTTGGGTGGATTAGCAAATTTGCTGATGACACCAAAGTCGGTGGTGTGGTAGACAGTGAGGAAGGGTGTCGTAGTCTGCAGGAAGACTTAGACAGGTTGCAAAGTTGGGCCGAGAGGTGGCGGATGGAGTTTAATGCGGAGAAGTGTGAGGTAATTCACTTTGGTAGGAATAACAGTTGTGTTGAGTATAGGGCTAACGGGAGGACTTTGAATAGTGTGGAGGAGCAGAGGGATCTAGGTGTATGTGTGCATAGATCCCTGAAAGTTGGGAATCAAGTAGATAAGGTTGTTAAGAAGGCATATGGTGTCTTGGCGTTTATTGGTAGGGGGATTGAATTTAGGAGTCGTAGCGTTATGTTGCAACTGTACACAACTCTGGTGCGGCCGCACTTGGAGTACTGTGTGCAGTTCTGGTCCCCACATTACAGGAAGGATGTGGAGGCTTTGGAGAGGGTGCAGGGGAGGTTTACCAGGATGTTGCCTGGTATGGAGGGGAGATCCTATGAGGAGAGGCTGAGGGATTTGGGATTGTTTTCGCTGGAAAGGCGGCGGCTAAGAGGGGATCTTATTGAAACATATAAGATGATTAGAGGTTTAGATAGGGTGGATAGTGATAGCCTTTTTCCTCTGATGGAGAAATCCAGCACGAGGGGGCATGGCTTTAAATTGAGGGGGGGTAGTTATAGAACCGATGTCAGGGGTAGGTTCTTTACCCAGAGGGTGGTGAGGGATTGGAATGCCCTGCCAGCATCAGTAGTAAATGCGCCTAGTTTGGGGGCGTTTAAGAGATCCGTAGATAGGTTCATGGACGAAAAGAAATTGGTTTAGGTTGGAGGGTCACAGTTTTTTTTTAACTGGTCGGTGCAACATCGTGGGCCGAAGGGCCTGTTCTGCGCTGTAATGTTCTATGTTCTATGTTCTATGTCTCTCGTGGACACGCTCACAGACAGGCGCACTCTAATCTTCAATCTTCCATGACAAAAACACCCACAAACACAGACACTATCAAGCACTCTCAGACCTGACACAATCCGCACGCCCTCTGCCTCCCTGTGTCACCCTCACACTCTCCCACAATCTCGCTCCCTCTGTCACACTCCCTCTCTTTATATACTGCATGCACCCACACACACAAAAACACACATGCAATCTCACACACTTGCACGCTCACACGCTTGCACACTCACACTTCTCACACACTCTTTCACACAATCCCTCTGTAACATTCACTCCCTCCCTCACACTTTCCTCTCACAAACTCCCACTCCCACTCACTCCCTCCCTCTGCCCCACAACACAGCTTCTCTCAGGCCATTTCATATCACTGATCCTTCTCTCCCCACCTCTCACCCCTGCTCTTTATCTGAACCCACTTCTGTCTCTCTCACCCCACCGAATTCTCCCCCTCAGCCCATCTCTATTCTGTGTCTCTCACTCTCTCAGTCCACACGCACACCTCTCTCTCTCATTCGCATTGCATCTCCCACTCACCTCATTTGTCTTCCTCGACCTCTTACCCACTCTGTATCCATCACTATCTCCACCCATTTTTCTCCCTCTCTCTCACCACAGTTCCCTCTTTCCTGTTGGACCTTCTCCTCCATTTCTCTTGCCAATGTCATCACATCTTGTCTAAAGTGTGTGACCCAGAACAGGACACAATACTCCAGCTGATCTATTTAATGTGAACACAGCACCGGGTCCATTACGATGGAGCTGTCTTCCTCTGAGTTTCAGTTACTATTATGAACACCATTCCTCTCACAATATCTGCTTCCACACAATCCCTTCCACATTCGCAGGTCCTGTCTCTCTCTCTCTCTCTCCACATCTGGACCCATTTCTCTCCCCCCATTAGATTGTGTATCAGATGTGGGGCCTGTATCAGTTGGTGTCTGTTCATTACTTGTCACAGTTAAATCTGCATATTTACTGCTCTAAGAGATGATGTGTTTGTATCTGCTGCAGGCTCTGAGGGTCTGAGGTTAAACAGTTCCAGATTATTGGTTAACATCATTTTACAATCTATGTTCACCCAGAACCCACTTAATTCACATCACTGAATGTCCACAGTTAAATACCACACAGAGAGAGACACGGTGACATTTGAAACTTCATTACTGAAACGTCACAGCCCAGTGACAGATCACTGAAACAATGTGAGATCCAGAGATGGGACTGATGGTGTTTGAGTGGACAGCATCTTTCCACTTGTTATTAGATGATAAATGTGATCAACAGAATCCAGTGTTTGGAAAGATTTAATTTTATCTAAAGATAATTATCCATCACTGAACTCAATGTCGCAATCTGTTTGTTCAAATATTTTTTTTTAAATGTTGTTGCTCCCTCAGTGTCCCTGAGGTGATTCTGCAGTGTATATATTAAAGGCTTTGGGAACAGGTAACCTCAGAGTTTGAGACAGAGAGACTGCCAGCAGCTCGAAGGGACACATCACCTCACACTGAAGATGCATGATCCAATCGACATGGCTGAGAAAATAATCTTCCCAATCATTGCCATTATTGGTGTTCCCGGTGAGTGACTCTAACCATTGAGGTTGTGTAAACCTGTGTGTGAACGGCTCTCTGATTTTAAACTCTGAATGAAAATGCTCCATGCTGATCTCAGTGTCACTGTTATACAGAGACCAGGTGAAAGATGTAACTCACTTAAATCAAATTACTTGAAATATCTCTGTGGTTTTAATCCTTTTCATCAACTGACACAACTAACTCTGCACGTAATTCATAGTCTCAGGAATCAATGAAGTTATTGTATTTAGTGGAATCTTGTGTAATGTTAGATTGGATTTCAGTTACAGCGATATCAACCTGAAATAAAATTTAGTGGGAGTAAGAATAAAATTACCCTTTGATTGTGGATCAATAACCAGAGTGGAATACCTGACACAAGTTAACAAGTACTGCAGGATGTAGTTGTCAGTGTAGAATTATACTCATTGTGTCTTGTTGTTCACCAGAGTGGTATACCTGATTGAAGTATCCATCTATTTCTGGCACTATCTATCCGAGTCGAATTGTATTGTGATTGTACAAAAGTACTGGAATGAAATAAGTTGGTTTAATTTCAATGATATATAATTTTTGTTGGGTGAGTGAGATCTCCATTCCATGGAGCTGTCTCTGTGTTTAATCTTTGGAATAGCTCGGAAATAGGAAGCGATTGGTTTTGTTCTAATGATGTTTTGTGGTCAGTGTGTGATGTGAGATGGCTCGGTAACTCGGTGATGTATTGAAAAGAAACAGGTTTAAGCTAGTTCCTGATATTTAAACAACCCAATAACAGAGGGGCAATATTCTGTGATTTGTATTTCAAAAATGTTGTGATTTTCTCGCATTTCTATTAATCTATAAATGAACTCCAATGTTTTATTTTCCGGATTGTTATGGTTATATCTGAACTGTGTTGCTTCTGAAAGCGATTTGTGAATCTGATCACCTGAAGCCCTGAACTCCTCGAAAACATTCAGATACTTGATTTCTACAGAGTGATTGGGAAAGATATTGTTCTGATCAGAATGAAGAACCTGACACTGAGCTGTGGTGAAATTAATTTCCAATTCCAATACCCAATTTGCAAGTTTATAATTTATTATTAATGTGTTATTGTGTTGAGTTGTATTCTTCCACTCTGCTCATTCTCATTCTCAGTTTGGATTGGTTGGTAAATTTTGGAACTATAATTTTGCTTCCCTATTCCATATTGTTGATGTAAATGGTGAAGGACAGTGATCCCAGCGCTGATCCTTGTGGAAAACCACTTCCCACCTTCCAGCAGTCAGAGTAAATCCCTTTAACTCCCACTGCCTGTGTTGTGTCTTTGTAACCAGCTTCTAGTCATTCTGCTGCTGGTCCTCTAACTCCACTTGCTCTGAGTTTACTGAAGTCTGTTAAGTTACTGAAGGTATCTAGAAACGCCATGTGTCGGACATCGACCAGATCATTCCTGATAATTGTGAAAATTATTCAATGAAATATGTCAAGAATGATCTTAATTTTGGAACATGTGCTGAATGCTCTTTATCACAGCCTGTGTTACTTGATGTATTTTTTTCTCTTTTGAAGTTAGTTCATTTATTTTTTTATGTTGAGGTTGTGACTGGACAACTGCTCTTTGGATTTTTTAAAATTTAATTTCTGTTTAAACTCAAGAAAGAACATAAACCTTCTATTGTTTTCCATTCCAGTGGGTAACTTCTGATGATCAGCTGCTTAAGAAGGCAGACATGACAATTTTCTTTATTAGCTGATGTATCGAAGATAGGAGCAGGGAGGTGATGATGGAGATGTATGAAACACTCATTTGTCTTCAGCTCGAGGACTGTGAGGAGTTCTGGGGGCCTCACTAGACGGAGGATGTGATTGCTCTGGAAGGAACGCAAAGGAGATTCACCAGGATGTTGCCTGGGAAGCAGTGTTTCCGCAGTGAAGACAGGCTGGTTAGGCTGGGGTTGCTTTCCACAGAACAGTGAAGGCGGAGTGCGGACATCATTGAGGTGTTCAAAATTATGAGGGACAAAGATAGGATAGTTAGGAAGAAACTTCTTCCCCTGAGCAGAGGGGTCAATGTCCAAGGTGTGTAGACTAAGGTCAGCAGCAGGAGGGTTAGAGGGTTTCTGAGGAAAATAAAATGTTCCTGTGTCATTTCAGAAATGCTGCTGGTCATCCTGCACAGCAAGATCCCATAATCACACTGCAATGTTGGAGCAGCCAGATAGAAAACACAATTGTAGGTGTGATTTGGTGAAAAGCCAAAACACATCATCACAGATTCACCCTCAGTAACACAATCAGTGTTTACCAATCCAACCTTTTGGGAGGAGCAAGGGATTGATTAAGGGAAGAAAAATAGATTATGAAAGTAATCTACCATGGAACATGACAACTGACTTCAAAAAATATCTATCGGTATGTAAAGAGAAACAGATTGACAAACTAGGACCTTTGCAGTCAGAAATGGGAGATCCCATAACGGGGAACAAAGTAATAGCTGAGGAATTAAATTGAAGATTGCTTCGATCTTCTGAAAGGAAGACATGAATAATGTGCCAAAAGTTCTGAGAGGAACAAGTTTTAGAGAGAAGCTGAAGGAAATTTGAATTTGCAGAGAAATGCTTTTGGGGAAAATGATGGGATTGAAGGTGGATAAATCTCCAGGTCCTGATAATCTTCATCCCAGAGTACTTAAGGAAGTCTTCCTGGGAATAGCAGATCCAATGGTGGTTATTTTCCAATTTTATTGGACTCTGGGCTGGTTCCTACAGATTGGAGGGTAGCTAATGCAAGCCCGGTATTCAGACAGGATTGGAGAGAGAAAACAGTGAACTATAGACCAGTGAGCCTAACGTCGGTGTTGGGGAAGTTGCAAGAGTCAAATTTCAAGGATTTGATAACTCGGCATTTGGAAGGCAATGCCATAATCAGAGAAAGTCAGCATGGTTTTACGAAAGGGATATCATGATTGGAATATCTTGGAATTGTTTGAGGGTGGAACTAGTAGAGTTGACCGAGGGGAACCAGTGGATGGGGTTTATTTAGTCTTCCAGAAGGGTTACTGAATGCATCATCTCCAAATTTGCAGATGGTACAAAGCTGGGTGGGAGGGTGAACTGTGAGGAGGATGCAGAGAATATTCAGTGTGATTTGGACATGCTGAGGGTGTGGTCATACACATGGCAGATGCAGTTTAATGTGGATCACTGTGAGGATATCGAGTCTGGTAGGAATATTAGGAAGACAAGTTATTATTGAATGGGTGTAAATTGAGTGAAGTGGATACTCATCAAAACCTTGGTGTCATCATGCATCATTCACTGCACGGAACCAGGCAGGTACAGCAGGCAGTAATGAGGCCAAATGGTCTGCTGGTTTTCATAGCGAGAGGTTTTCTTTATCGGGATAAGGATTACTTGCTGCAGTTGGGAAAAGTATTGGAGAGGCCACTCCTGAAGTTTATTTTCTACAGTTTTGATGTCCTTATCAGAGGAAGGATGCCCTTGTTATAGAAGATGTCCAGTAACGGTTTTCCAGGCTGATTCCTGGGATGACAGGTCTGTCATATAAGGAGAGACTAAGTCGGTTAGGATTATATTCACTGGAGTTCACAATAATGAGGGGATCTCATAGAAACTTATAACATTCTAACAAGATTAGACAGGGTCGATTCAGAAAGAATCTTACCGATGGTGGGGTGCCCTGAACTGGCTGTCATACTTTGAGGATAAGGGGCAATTCTTTTTAGAACTGAGGTGATGAGAAATTTCTTCAGTCAGAGGGTGGTGAATGTGTGGAATTCACAGGCGTTTTGTGATTTCAAGAAAAAATTAGATATAGTTCTCGGGGCTAAAGTGATCATGGAATTGCGGGGGGGGGGGATCAAGTAATTTCATTCGATAATTAGCCAAGATAAAAATGAATGGTGGAGATGAGGACCCCATAAACACATTCCCCTCCTACACCCCCAGAGCGGCAATTTATCTTCTCACCTCTCCCTGCCTCTCGGGCTTCTTTCTCTCTCTCTGTTTTGCACCCTCCCTATTTTCCACCTCTCCCCCTCACTGTAATAAAATCTAATGAGAACGTTGGGTGAGAGAGTTGGAAAAGCGATAATTACATCCTGAGTGAAATGAATTAAATTGCCTGCTGCAGGTTTATTTAACCAGTGATATCATCCAATTAAACACAGAAACATTTCGGAATGAAGCGAATGGAAAAGGCATCCTGAGGGCCCTGAGATTAGGCCTTGAATTGAGGCCTAGTCACAGAGGATGCAATAACCCTTAAGAACATAAGAACATAAGAAATAGGAGCAGGAGTAGGCCATCTAGCCCCTCGAGCCTGCCCCGCCATTCAATAAGATCATGGCTGATCTGACGTGGATCAGTACCACTTACCCGCCTGATCCCCATAACCCTTAATTCCCTTACCGATCAGGAATCCATCCATCCGCGCTTTAAACATATTCAGCGAGGTAGCCTCCACCACCTCAGTGGGCAGAGAATTCCAGAGATTCACCACCCTCCGGGAGAAGAAGTTCCTCCTGAACTCTGTCTTAAACCGACCCCCCTTTATTTTGAGGCAGTGTCCTCTAGTTTTAACTTCCTTACTAAGTGGAAAGAATCTCTCCGCTCCAACCCTATCCAGCCCCCGCATTATCTTATAAGTCTCCATAAGATCCCCCCTCATCCTTCTAAACTCCAACGAGTACAAACCCAATCTCCTCAGCCTCTCCTCATAATCCAAACCCCTCATCTCCGGTATCAACCTGGTGAACATTCTCTGCACTCCCTCCAATGCCAATATATCCTTCCTCATATAAGGTGACCAATACTGCACACAGTATTCCAGCTGCGGCCTCACCAATGCCCTGTACAGGTGCATCAAGACATCCCTGCTTTTATATTCTATCCCCCTCGCGATATAGGCCAACATCCCATTTGCCTTCTTGATCACCTGTTGTACCTGCAGACTGGGCTTTTGCGTCTCATGCACAAGGACCCCCAGGTCCCTTTGCATGAGTCCCTTGGGGACAAAAAACAGAATTCTCTCCATCCCAGGGAAACATAACTGTCCTTTCCAGCCCCAAAACGCCCCACACACGGATGGAAGGGACGAGAGGAAAAGAGAACCACTGTTCCCCACCCTCTGTCCCACCCGCACTCCCCTCACACACCCCACGGCAATAAAAATACCACAAATCACAATGGGATTTTATTTTACATTAATTACAAGATGCAACATTGAAGCGAATGGATGGACAGAGAGAAGAAAGGTTGTAAAAGGTTGTAATGACAGAGGCCGAGATATTCAACCACCTTCCCTACCCATTCCGCCAAAAAATTAATAATCCTCCAAACCCCACCACCCTGCTAAAAACACAAACAGGACACAGGGATTGAGAACAAGTCTTTACCAAGGCCAGGGGTTTGATTTTTATCCCATCCACCCACCCATGTGCTTTATCGTCATTGAGCTAATTTGCCTTTTAAGTTGTGTGGTTACCATTTGCAGTTCTGTCTGTGCTGCAGGTCATTGATGCACAGCAGGATCCCATGGGCAGCAATGTTTCCACACCGCCCAACCTAGTCAGCAAGTGGCTAAAACCTCAACTGGGAAGAAGCTGTTCATTTCTTCAGGATACATTTCAAAACAGACTGTCTCAGGATTGGAGTGTTTGAACATCACGCTTTCTGGAAAGATGTGATAGGGACATCAGCAGTTACTGCTCTCAGGAAACCCTCTACCCCCAAATACTGTGACATTTTCCGTCCACCCTAACTCCACAATGTTCAGCTATCTCTCCCCCTGTTTTACCTGATCCTTCCGTTTCTCTCTCACTCCGTAACATCAGCCCTTCCTCAGCCTGTCCCCCAACTCTTTCACTTCCTCCCTCACAAGCCACACAATGGAGATACAGAGACACAGATAGAGAGACAGTGTCATGAGACAGAGGTTGATGCCGTTTTAACAAGCCACGACAAATTCCCCAAAGAGGAACACCTTGCTTTGTAATGTGAGAAAGGTGTGTGGGAAGGTGTGAACTATTCTTCATTAACATTTAGCGGTTAACTGACAGAAATATCTGACACTCACTTTAATTGAACAATGAACAATTTAATTATTTAACCAACAGGGAACTTTAGTTAAAGAAGGCGAAGGCTACTGGGGAGTTTAAACTGGATATGTTGGGGGGAGGGGATCGAGGCGAGGTGACTCGGAGTGAGGAAGTTAGCTCACAAACAGACAAGGGTTATAGACGGTGCAAGAGGGAGGATGGACGGGGGATAGAGAAGTGGAGAGAAGGGGAGAGCTCAGACCAAAGGATTGAGATGTGTTTACTTTAATGCCAGGAGTATAGTGAATAAAGGGGATGAACTCAGAGCGTCGATTGATGCCTGGAAATGTAATGTGGTGGCCATTACAGAGACTTGGATGTCTCAGGGACAGGACTGGTTACTCCAGGTGCCGGGATTCAGATGTTTCAGGAAGGACATGGAGGGAGGCAAGAGAGGGGGTGGCGTGGCACTGCTGATCAGGGACAGTGTCAAGCTGTAGAGAAGGTGTATGCTGTGGCGGGATCGTCCACCGAGTCTCTGTGGGTAGAAGTTCAGATTGGGAAGGGGTCGGTCACTTTTCTGGGAGTTTTCTATAGGCCGCCCAATAGTGACAGGGAGGTGGAGGAACAGATAGGGAAACAGATCCTGGAGAGTTGCAATAATAGCAGAGTTGTTGTGATGGGAGACTTTAATTTCCCAAACATAGATTGGAATATCCCTAGGGTAAGGGGATTGGATGGGGAGGAGTTCGTTCGGTGTCTTCAGGAGGGTTTCCTGACACAGCATGTGGACAAGCCTACAAGAGGAGAGGCGTTTGACAAAGTCCCTCATGGTAGGCTGGTGCAAAAGGTTGGATCTCATGGGATAAAGGGGGAGGTGTCTGGATGGGTGGAGAACTGGCTTGGTCACAGAAGACAGAGGGTGGTAGTGGAAGGGTCATTTTCCGGCTGGCGGCCTGTGACTTGTGGTGTTCTGCAGGGTTCTGTATTGGGACCTCTGCTGTTTGTGATTTATATAAATGATCTGGAAGAAGGTGTAACTGGGGTAATCAGTAAGTTTGCAGACGACACAAAATTGGCAGGACTTGCAGATAGTGAGGAACATTGTCAGAAGCTACAGAAGGATATAGATAGGCTGGAAATTTGGGCAAAGAAATGGCAGATGGAGTTTAATCCTGAAGAATGCAAAGTGATGCATTTTGGTAGAAATAATGTCGGGAGGAGCTGTACGATAAATGACAGAACCATAAAGGGTGTAGATACGCAGAGGGACCTGGGTGTGCAAGTCCACAGATCCCTGAAGGTGACGTCACAGGTGGAGAAGGTGGTGAAGAAGGCATATGGCATGCTTGCCTTTATAGGACGGGGCATAGATTATAAAAGTTGGGGCCTGTTGTTGCAGATGGATAGAACTTTGGTTCGGCCGCATTTGGAATACTGCGTCCAGTTCTGGTCGCCACACTACCAGAAGGACGTGGAGGCTTTGGAGAGAGTACAGAGGATGTTGCCTGGTATGGATGGGCTTAGTCATGAGGAGAGATTGGGTAAACTGGGGTTGTTCTCCCTGGAAAGACGGAGGATGAGGGGAGACTTAATGGAGGTGTATAAAATTATGAAAGGCATAGAAAGGGTGAACGGTGGGAAGCTTTTCCCCAGGTCGGTGGTGACGTTCACGAGGGGTCATAGGTTCAAGGTGAAGGGGGAGAGGTTTAACACAGATATCAGAAGGACATATTTTACACAGAGGGTGGTGGGGGCCTGGAATGTGTTGCCGGGCAAGGTGGTGGAGTCGGACACACTGGAAACGTTTAAGACTTATCTCGATAGCCCTATGAACGGAGTGGGAATGGAGCGATACAAAAGAATGGTCTAGTTTGGAACAGGGAGCGGCGCGGGCTTCGAGGGCCGAAGGGCCTGTTCCTGTGCTGTATTGTTCTTTGTTCTTTGTACTTGATCTGAAACTGACCAATGAGCCTGGGCAGTTGTCAGATCGCTCAGTGGGAGAGCATCTTGGGGATAGCGATCATAACTCTATCTCCTTTCTGCTTGCATTGGAAAAGGAGAGGATCAGGCAAGCTAGGAAAGCGTTTTTATGGAGTAAGGGGAAGTATGAAGACATAAGGCAGCAAATTAGAGGAGTAAATTGGAAGGAGGTGTTCTCGGGGAAATCTACTGAAGCGAGTGGCAGTTTTTCAAGGAATGTCTGTCTAGGGTTCTACAGGACAATTTTCCCAGCAGACAGGGACGAGTTGGTAGGTTAAAGGAACCGTGGTGCACGAAAGCTGTGTGAGACCTAGTCGAGAAGAAAAGGAAAGCGTACAAAAGGTTCAGAGAGCTTGGCGAAGATAGGGATCTAGCTGAGTATACGGCTTGTAGGAAGTGACTTAAGAAGGAAATTAGGAGAGCCAGAAGGGGTCACGAGAAGGCCTTGACAAGTAGAATTAAGGAAAACCCTAAGGTTATCTATAAATATGTGAAGAGTAAAAGGATGAGATGTGATGGAATAGGGCCTATAAAAGGTGAAGGCGATAAAATCAGTACAGAAGCAGTAAAAATGGCAGACTTGCTTAATGAGTATTTTGCCTCGGTTTTCACAGAGGAGAAGGACATGGGTGGATGTACTGTGGGCTTGCGGTGGACTGCAAAGATTGAGTCTGTGGACTTTCAGAAAGAGGTTGTGCTGGAATCTTTGAATGGCATCAAGATAGGTAAGTCGCTGGGTCCGGATGGGATGTACCCCAGGTTAGTGTGGGAGACGAGGGAAGAGCCTCTGGCGATGATCTTTGCGTCGTCGATGGAGACGGGAGAAGTGTCGGAGGATTGGAGGATTGCGGATGTGGTTCCTATTTTCAAGAAGGGGAATAGGGATAGTCCAGGAAATTACCGAGCGGTGAGTCTAACCTCAGTGGTTGGTAAGCTGATGGAGAAGATCCTGAGGGACAAGATTTATGAGCATTTAGAGAGGTTTAGTATGCTCAAGAATACTCAGTGTGGCTTTGTCAAAGGCAGATAGTGCCTTACGAGCCTGGTGGAGTTCTTCGAAAATGTGACTAAACACATTGACGAAGGGAAAGCGGTAGATGTGGTTTATATGGATTTTAGCAAGGCGTTTGATACGGTTCCCCATGCAAGGCTTCTAGAAAAGGTGAGAGGGCATGAGATCCAAGGGGCTGCTGCCCGGTGGATCCAGAACTGGCTTGCCCAAAGGAGGCAGAGAGTGTGTAAAGATGAGTCTTTTTCTAATTGGAGGTCGGTCACCAGTGGTGTGCCCCAGGGATCTTCCAGGGATCTGTTCTGGGACCCTTGCTGCTTGTCATTTTCATAAATGACCTGGATGAGGAAGTGGAGGGATGGGTTGGTAAGTTTGCCGACGACACGAAGGTTGGTGGGGTTGTGGATAGTCTGGAGGGATGTCAGAAGTTACAGAGGGACATAGATAGGATGCAAGACTGGGCGGACAAGTGGCAGATGGACTTCAACCCAGAAAAATGCGTAGTGGTCCATTTTGGCAGGTCGAATGGGATGAAGGAGTACAATATAAAGGAAAATACTCTTAGTACAGTAGACAATCAGAAGGACCTTGGGGTCCGGGTCCATAGGACTCTAAAATCAGCCCCGCAGGTGGAGGAGGTGGTTAAGAAGGCGTATGGTGTGCTGGCCTTTATCAATCGAGGGACTGAGTTTAGGAGTCCGGGGATAATGATGCAGCTATATAAGACCCTTGTCAGACCCTACTTGGAGTACTGTGCTCAGTTCTGGTCGCCTCATTACAGGAAGGATGTGGAAAAGATTGAAAGGGTGCAGAGGCGATTTACAAGGATGTTGCCTGGATTGAGTGGCATGCCTTATGAGGATAGGCTGAGGGAGCTCGGTCTTTTCTCCTTGGAGAGACGTAGGATGAGAGGAGACCTAATAGAGGTATATGAGATGTTGAGAGGCATAGATCGTGTGTACTCTCAGAGGCTTTTTCCCAGGGTGGAAATGGCTGCTACGAGAGGACACATGTTTAAGCTGCTGGGGGATAGGTTCAGGGGAAATGTTCGGGGGAAGTTTTTCACACAGAGGGTGGTGGGCGAGTGGAATCGGCTGCCGTTAGTGGTGGTGGAGGCAAACTCATTAGGGTATTTCAAGAGAGTCCTGGATGAGTACATGGGACTTAATAGGATGGAGGGTTATGGGTAGGCCTAAAAGGTAGGGATATGTTCGGCACAGCTTGTGGGGACGAAGGGCCTGTTTTGTGCTGTAGTTTTCTATGTTTCTCTGTTTCTAAGTAGCATTGTGATTAAAGTAAAATTCTACTGGAATGCTGTTCAAATACACACAAGGACATTCATTATCAGAAAAAAAAGAACATAATTTAGTCACTCGCAAAAATGTATACAACTAGATTTTGTGGCTGGGAAAAGCTTTGGCGATCGTCGAGGTGTGGGATGGAAGGGAATTTGGCCGAATGGAAAAGTAACTGGCGATCTCATAGAAGACAGAGGATGGTGGTGGATGGAAATTTTTCAGACTGGAGACCAGTTACCAGCGGTGTACCACAGGGATCAGTGGTGGGTCATCTGCTATTTGTGATTTTTATCAATGACTTGGAGGAGGGGGCTGAAGGGTGGGTCAGTAACTTTGCTGATGACACCAAGATTGGTGGAGTAGTGGATGAGGTGGAGGGCTGTTGTAGACTGCAAAGAGACATTGATAGGACACAGAGCTGGGCCGAAAAATGGCAGATGGGGTTTAACCCGGATAAGTGTGAGGTGATTCATTTTGGTAGGACAAATTTGAATGTGGATTACACGGTCAACGGCAGGGTTCTGACGAATGTGGAGGAACAGAGAGATCTTGGACTTCATATCCACTGATCTCTAAAGGTTGCCACTCAAGTGGACAGAGCCGTGAAGAAGGCCTATAGTGTGTTAGCGTTTATCAACAGGTGGTTGGAGTTCAAGAGCCATGGGGTTATGCTGCAACTATACAGGACCTTGGTGAGACCACATTTGGAATATTGTGTGCAGTTCTGGTCTCCTCACTATGGGAAGGATGTGGAAGCATTGGAGGGAGTGCAAAGGAGATTTACCAGGATGCTGCCTCGTTTGGAGGGTAGGTCTTATGAGGAAAGGTTGAGGAGGCGAGGGCTTTTCTCTTTGGAGTGGAGGCGGATGAGGGGCGACTTAATAGAGGTTTATAAGATGATGAGGGGGTTAGATAGAGTGAACGTTCAGAGACTATTTCCTCGGCTGGATGTAACTGTTACTCTGTGGCATAACTATAAGGTAAATAGTGGGATATAGGAGGGATGTCCGAGGTCGGTTTTTACGC
The DNA here is from genome assembly GCF_964213995.1 of Mustelus asterias. Classification (NCBI taxonomy): domain Eukaryota; kingdom Metazoa; phylum Chordata; class Chondrichthyes; order Carcharhiniformes; family Triakidae; genus Mustelus; species Mustelus asterias. Next base: position 455 of record NW_027591575.1, on the reverse strand, counting down.
AGAGAGTGGTTGGGGTGTGGAATGGACTGCCTGCTGTGATAGTGTAGTCGGACACTTGGAACTTTGAAGCGGTTATTGGATCGGCACATGGAGCACAGCAGGATGATAGCGAGTGGGATAGCTTGATCTTGGTTTCAGATAAAGTTCGGAACAACATCGCGGGCCGAAGGGCCTGTTCTGTGCTGTACTGTTCTATGTTCTATGTTCTATGTCTTTCTATTCCACTGCCTGCAAGTTATTTCTGATTCAGATCGATAGATGGAGAGGTCTATTAAGTGATATTCAAAGCTGGAGAGAGCTGCTCTTTCCCTCTCTGGGCTTTGAGAGGTGGCAGCCCTTCAGGTGAACTGCAGGCAGGCAGTTGATCTCCTGTTTTTCATAACTGTGATGACCTCTGAATTTTCCTGCACCAGGATTGATCTGATCTTGTCCACAACAATAAATTAACATTTGAT
>NW_027591574.1:0-83310 GCF_964213995.1 Mustelus asterias | reverse complement strand
TGGCAGCTTGTTCCAGACACTCACCACCCTCTGTGTGAAAAAATTGCCCCTCTGGACACTTTTGTATCTGACCCCTCTCACCTTAAACCTATGTCCTCTAGTTTTAGACTCCCCTACCTTTGGGAAAAGATATTGACTATCTAGCTGATCGATGCCCCTCATTATTTTATAGACCTCTATAATGATGGAAGGAAGTTCATTGATGAAGCAGCTGAAGATGATTGGGCCTAGGACACTACCCTGAAGGACTCCTGCAGTGATGTCCTGGAGTTGAGATAATTGACCTCAAACAACCACAACCATCCTATGTGCCAGGTATGACCCCAACCAGCAGAGGGGTTTCCCCTTGATTTCCATTGACTCCAGTTTTGCTCGGGCTCCTTGATGCCGCACTCAGTAAAATGCGGCCTTGATGTCAAGGGCTGTCACTCTCACCTCACCTCTGGAGTTCAGCTCTTTTGTTCACATTTGAACTAAGGTTGTAATGATGCATTGCGGCAAGTTCTGAGCACAAGTCTTCAGGACTATTGACCTAATATTGTCAGGGTCCATAATATTGTCAGGGTCTATAGCCTTCAGTGTCTTCTGCCGTTTCTTTATATCATGTGGGGTGAATCAAATTGGCTGAAGACTGACATCTGTGATGCTGGGGCCCTCCAGAGGAGGCCTTTCTGACTGAAGATTGTTGCACATACTTCAGTCTTATCTTTTGCACTGATGTGCTGGGCACCTCCATTATTGAGGATGGTGATATTTGTGGAGCCTCCTCCTCCAATGAGTTGTTTAATTGTCCACCATCATTCACGGCTGGATGTGGCAGGACTGCAGAGCTTAGATCTGATCCATTGGTTGTGGGATCGCTTAGCTCTATCACTTGCTGTTTGGCATGCACATAGTCCTGTGTTGTGGCTTCACCAGGTTGACACAGCTTGGTCTTAAAATAGTAGAGAACACTGTCCAACTGTTATCCTTCTTTCAGTCAGCTTCTGGTACATATTCATAATATCATTAGGTGTGCCTGGTGCTGCTCCTGACATGCTCTCCTGCACTCTTCATTGAACCAGGGTTGATCCCCTGGCTTGATGGTCATGGTAGAGCGGAGGATATGTTGGGCCATGAGGTTACAGATTGTGGTTGAATACAGTCCTGTTGCTGATTGCCCACAGCACCTCATGGATGCTCAGTTTTGAGTTGCCAGATCTGTTTGAAGTCTATCCCATTTAGCACAGTGGTGATGCCACATAACGCAATGAAGGGTATCCTCAATGTGAAGATGGGACTTTGTCTCTCCTACCAATACTATCACGACAGAAGCATCTGTGGCAGGCAGGTTGATGATGATGAAGTCAATTATGTTTTTCCAACTTGGCTCCCTCACCACCTGTCACAGTGCCAGCAGAGCAGCTATGTCCTTTAGAATCCTGGCCGCTCGGTCTGAGGTGGTACTACTGAGCCATGCTTGGTGATGGACATTGAAGTCACCAATCCAAAGTACACTGTGTCCTTGCCACCCTCAGTGCTTCCTCCAGTTGGTGTTTAACATGGAGGAGTACTGATTCATCAGCTGAGAGGGGACAGGATAGTAATCAGCAGATTTCCTTGCCCATGTTTGACCTGGTGCCATGAGACTTCATGGGGTCCAGAGTCGATGTTCAGGACTATTCCCTCCCGACTACATACCACTATACCACCCGCCACCTCTGCTGGGTCCGTCCTGTTGGTGGGACAGGATATATGCAGGGGTCATAGAGGTTTACAGCATGGAAACAGGTCCTTCAGCCTAACTTGTCTATGCTGCCATTTGTTTTTAAACCCTTAAGCTAATCCCAATTGCCCACATTTGGCCCATATCCCTCTATACCCATCTTATTCATATAACTATCTAAATGCTTTTTAAAAGACAAAATTGTGCCCACCTCTACTACTACCTCTGGCAGCTTCTTCCAGACACTCACCACTCTCTATGAAAAAATTGCCCCTCTGGACGCTTTTGTATCTCTCCCCTCAAACTTATGCCCTCTAGTTTTAGACTACCCTACCTTTGGGAAAAGATATTGACTATCTACCTTATCTACGCCCCTCATTATTTTATAGACCTCTATACGGTTACCTCTCAGCCTCCAGAGAAAAAAAGTCCCAGTCTATCCAGCCTCTACTTATAACTCAATCCATCAAGTCCCGGTAGCATCCTCATAAATCTTTTCTGCACTCTTTCGAGTTTAATAATATCTTTTCTATAATAGGGTGACCAGGACTGCACACAGTATTCCAAGTGTGGCCTTACCAATGTCTTGTACAACTTCAACAAGATGTCCCAACTCCTGTATTCAATGTTCTGACTGATGAAGCCAAGCCAAATGCCTTCTTCACCACACTGTCCACCTGTGACTCCACTTTCAAGGAGCTATGAACATGTACCCCTAGATCTCTTTGTTCTGTAACTCTCTCCAATGCCCTACCATTAACTGAGTAAATGCATTACCTCGCATTTGTCTAAATTAAACTCCATCTGCCATTGGTCAGCCCACTGGCCCAATTGATCAAGGTCAAGGGGTGGTGATGGCGCTGTCTTGGACATATCTGTAAGGTGTGATTCCGTGAGTATGACTATGTCAGGCTATTGCTTGACTAGTCTGTGAGACAGCTCTCCCAGTTTTGGTCCAAGCCCCCAGATGTTAGCAAGGAAGACTTTGCAGGACCAACAAGGCTGGGCTTGCTGTTGTCATTTCCAGTGCCTAGGTCAATGTCGGGTGGTCTGTCTGGTTTCATTCCTCTTTGTTCCATTTGAGTAGCTTGCTAGGCCATTACAGAAAGCATTAAAGAGTTATGCGAATCTGGAATCACATGTAAGCCAAACCAGGTACAGACAGCAGATTTCCTTCCCTAAAGGATATTAGTGAACCAGATGGGTTTTTACGACAATCAACAATGGTTTCATGGTCAACATAAGACTTTTCATTCCAGAATTTTATTGAGTTTTTAAATTCCACCATCTGCCATGGTGGGATTCAAACCTGGGTTCCCACAGCATTACCCTGGACCACTAATACCACTGTGCCATCGTCTCCCCTGTGGATCTAACAGTGGAAGTAACTAAAATGGAAGACAATAGATTGGTTTAACCATTACACAATTGCCTAGAGCGGCCATTTTTTGAGGGGGAGCAAAAAACAGATGAACTATTCACGAAACTACATAAATAAACAATCATGCTTTGGCAGGGGGAAAGGTCTAAATCTACTGCTATACATCCACATATACCACTAACATACAGATAGATTTCCATTTATTTACATTGCAATGTTCTCAAAATTCCATATCACATTCCACTCTTGTTTATGAGAGTTTTAAAAATTTGTACATTGACATGACTATTCAAAAATGGCAAACCAGTAAATAATATTGAAGAACGTAATTTATTTCAGCCCATTCTACTGTAATGGTTATTGTGCAAATTGCTACAATTTAAAAAAAATAATCTTAATTGTGACAATGCTTCAAACCTTCTCCCTAACTAGGTTCTTACTAAATGTAATGACCTTGCCACAGCTGTGATGAACAAACTTTTAAAAAAAGGAACCACTTTGAAGCAAACAACTTCTTCTGGTACAATGCTCTTGCCAGGCTTTGCATAAATAAAAGTTAACATGTCTCCTGTAACACTGCACTTGTTCAGGAACATGATGATTTAAAAAGAAATGAATGATAAAAATGATAATCTACAAAATGTTTTACAAAAATTTGAAATGATCATAATTTGTTAATAGGCTTTAAGCTTTAAATGAAAACCTGCCTCACTTATTTGTCTTATTTCAGACAATGGAGTGGAACGGTCAGATATAGCTGTGCAAAAAAAAACTTTTGAATTGTTGACTGTTCTCAACTGTGAAGAGTCTTCGGTAATCTAGGTTTTGTGCAACGTGCCACAATGTGCGGCTGACCCCTTTGGGAGTTAAAGCGGAAACAGGTCTTGCATTTGAAAATGTTAAAGCACTACAGTGATTCCTCAAAACATCTGTATCCAAAAGTTCTAATCATTTGTTTGAGCATAATTTCTATCTGCTGAGGAAATAACTTAGCAGTGTGGGTTTAAGACACAGGTGCATTGCATCCCCTTGTTTATATTCCATCCTAGACCCAGTCCCAATAGACTGAAAGTGCCACTCTATGATAACTGTAATCTACCAAGCAAATAGAATTTGCACTTAAATGTTTCCTTTTCACAGTGTGCATCAGTCTGATGCTACATTTAGTAGATAATACCTTAATTGAGTTCAGTGAATGCTTGTTTTCTGGTCAGGCAAATGAACTATCATGGCATTATTTTCAACTCACGTTCCACCATTATCTACTTAGTTTTAAACCAGTACAGCACTTTCACTTTTTTCCTTTTGGGTTTATCGCATCTCCATAAAGTGACAAAGAATGTTCATTTGGCCAGCATTGTAGCAACCACATTGTATGTATTCGGAACAAACCAAACTGGGTGTTTCAGTTTGCCTGACCTGTCATATAAAAATTAATTGCAGGATGTTGCGAAAATGGCTTGGCTCCAAGTATTTCATGTCACATTCTATTGAACTTAGTTTCCCCATTTCTAAATTTGTGAACTTCAAAATCACTAAGTGATTAACAACTCTGCAACAATGCATTCTATGATCTTCTTCACGTGTGGCATATTACATTTAAATCATTTCTCTTAAGCTAAATATGAGAACCTCTTCCGAGAACCTGTGTTTATTTCCAATTAAAATGCACTGTTAATTTCCACTTTTAGATAGGGTCAGTAGTAGCTAATTCATTGCTATTGTAATGACTTATAATACCATTCACTGCAGTGGAATGCGATAAAGAATTGTGACGTTCCTGATGCAAGCTGTTTAATTTGCATGGTTTGCTGTTCCATTGTAATTAAGGAAAGAGCAGTCTATTATTTAGTTACACAATGCCAGATGGAGAGTCCTTGGATGACTGCTGACATGTGCCAAGCATGTTGTCTGCCTGTTGCTGTTCAAGGCTCCATCTACTTCAGAATCTCCAGGGGGCATATTATTCTCCCCTCTGAAAATGGTCTGTGCAAGGCACTCTGCAGTACTTGCAGACAAAATAAAAAAGGCAAGTTCAAGTTAGAGTGTGTCCCTTCCAGGAAGTTAGCAGTTCCAGAGTGTGTATGAGCTCCTCCTTGTAAATAATGTGATGATATAGACACGATTAAATAATTTTAAAAAATATTCACGTTTGCGCATTTCATGGTTTAAACATCTTCTATTATTACACTGCAGATAAACAATAAAATCAACTAAAGCCATATTCTTTAAGGTGGCAGCAGTAGTGATTCAACCTTTGCACTTCAGTCTCAGTGCAGGCTTTATTAACAGAGATAGTGATTATGTTTGTTTCCTTAAACCTTTTTAAAAATTTTCAAATTTGGCCATGGCTTTGCTACAGCCAGAGAGGGAAATACCAACTTGTTTTTGCTTCTAATGTTAGTACAATTGATGCTCAATATATTGTGGCAGTCTCTTTTTAGATTGAGGTATAGATAGATCCCTTATAGTAATGTTCAACTAGACTACTAGCAATGCTGAGTTTTATTTTCTGTGTACTGCTACAATTCAGCAGGAAATATGTTAAAGCAATTCATTCATTTTTTGTTTAAGGCTTAGTGTCAAAATCTTAGTTGTTATTCTGTTGGTAGAATAATTGGTGTGGTCTGCAGCCTTAATGTACACAGCAAGGAATAGCAACTGCATTGATCTAACTTTTGCCTTCAAACAGGTACAAATTTCATGGGAGACACAAATACACCTTAGCAGATACATAAAAAGCTGACTATAAATACTGTTAAAACTCCAAATAATTTTGACAAATTTTTTAAATTTTGGCCATGAAGCTAATGATTTAATACATGAAACATTTATTGTATGTAGAAGAACAAAAAGGTCATCAGTAAACAAACAGACTTTTAAATTATTAAAGCACTCACTAATTTTTTTTTACAATTCTGATACTTTTATGAGCAACACTGTCACTCTGAAGGTCATCAAGCAACTGACAAAGAATGGGACTAACATCCCATTTTAAAAGCTAAACTCTCCAGCGCTGGTATAATCATAGTGACAGTTCACGGGGAGGGAGGAGGAAAATTGTGAACATATATTTCAAATTCTTTCCAACTACGCAGCTTAGTATTTATTAAAGAAGTGCTTTTGCTTTTCCTCATTTTGCTTTGGACAAAGTATACTCCATTCACCTGAGGAATTAGAGCAGAAGGAAGTAATGAACGTGGTACCTCATTAGTAACTCTGCATCTCCAGCTTCTGCAGAAAGGCCAACAGCCCAGCCATTTTTCATTGCTGTCTGTGCAGGCTTACATTGGACCATTGTTCACTCTAAATGATCCTGACATTCAATTACCAGGAAACAATTATGGCTGGTCTGCCGTTTTAGGCCACTTGTCAGCAAGGACTTTCTGCTGTCATTCCTTCTTGTGTTCTCCTAATCACTCCCCACTTGGGTGTGATCCACCCATATTCATTTCTCCATCTTTTAAACAGTTTCAGCAACACTGCAAGATACTGCCCTACACAGTTTCTCCCGATAATCCTGCATAATAGCTCACCAAAAATATATAGAAGATAAGGCTCTGATCAAGACAATGGGCTGAACTATCATTCTCAAGTCAGGAGCTCAGAGTCAGGGAAAAAAAACTCAGGAGGATGTTTCCCAGATTATTTGGGAAAATTCACAATTCCTATGCAATCCTATGCCCATTTACCCAATCCACCAATTTAGTGCCAAATCATGCCAAACCATGACCCCCACCTTTTCTTTTACATCTTCCATTCCAATTCACCTGGTATCCGCCATTGGCTCACGTCAGGATTCATGCTGAGAGGAAATAAACTAAAGTTCTAAGTGGATTCACTATTTTAAAAAACGTCTAGTTGATAAAAAAAAACACTATTTAAACTACTAAATCACTCATAAAAGCAAACATTTCCTTCAAGTACTTAATCCTCTGTAAATTAAGCATTTATATTCATAGACTTTATAACCACTTGGAACTGTTAATCAAACTGTGAACTGACAGGCATCTATTTCACTGTGATGTTAGGTTGTGGAAGAAGTCATGTATTACAAATCCTGTAACGATAACTCTCAGGTTCATGTCAACAGATCGAGTGAAATGGCAAGCGTTGATTTTTTTCAAACTGCAGCCTTTTTTAAACCCAAAAGGCAAAAGAGTTAAATGTCCTGGCAGCATCAATGACTTCATCCATTTTTATGCACATTCATGCCTACTTTTAACAATCCAAAGACCTCTGCCAAAAGGCACCTGACCTCTTCCAAAAGGGCCCTGAACCTATGCAAAGGGTTGCCTACCTCTCTAAACAGGTTGCCTGTCTCTCCAAAAGGATTCCCTATCACTCCAAGATGATACCCTGCCACTTCAAAGGAATCTGGTATGTTTAGACATTTTTCTGAAAAGTGCAAAGCCCAGAAGCTGTATTTCTGAAACCTAGGTGATGAAAATCATATCTGATTGAAAGCAGCTGCCATTTTACATATGTAGCTGTTTCCATGAATGATGAATGTACAAACTACAACCTGTCCCTGTTCAACATCCTCCCTCACCCCTACCCAGGTGAAAATGGTGGGTGCTGGGTTCTGGACCCCCGGAATTGGGGCTCTAAAGTTCTAAGTGTCTTCATTATTTTTTTAAAAGTCTAACCAATAAAAAAAACACTACACTTAAAGTCCGCGATCCTCTGTGTCTTCATGAGATTTCAGGCCAATGTTGCAACAATAACTGTTCTGTAACAAATTATTTGAATGCATGTTTTCACATATCACCATTACCCAATATAACTGAATAAAAATCTATTCTGAAGGAAAACTTTGTAATAATCTGAGTCACATTACAACATTCTTAAGTTACATTCATACCTTCTCACTCGCAGCCACATTTAACATTCCTTCACAATCAGTCACATTTATTTATTACTCATTCACTAGTAATATTTGTTTTATTCTCTCACTAGCAGTCACAATTGTTTAATACTCTTTCACTAGTAGTTATTGCAGAGCGAACAATCAAGCAAAAGTAGTTTTCCTCCAAAATGATTACAAGTCTGTCACCTGTCAAATACATTAAAAAATCATTTCAGGCAGAAACAGTAAAACAATTGTTGAATTTAGGCTACAATATTGAAACATTTTTAGACCTCCTCCTAGGAATGAAAACTCATATGCATGAATATAGGTGACTTATGATAATGATGTAGATAAAACTAGTCACCGGAAATCCTAAAGCATCTCAATATATTAAAGGCTCAACCTATTAGTTTTTTCATTTTAAGTGATAAAAGTGATTACTGCACTGATTGGGTTTCTCCTTTTGCTTACCTACTTTGGAAAAACTCTTGACATCAATATGATTATAACATTCAAATATAAAATAGCCCAAGAAACTTGTACTAATGCACCATTACTAGAGCCCTTTTTATTATTCGTTCATGGGATGTTGGTGTCGTTGTCTAGGCCCAGCATTTATTGTCCATCCCTAACTGCCCTCGAGAAGGTGCCTTCTTGAACCACTACAGTCCAGGTAAGTACACCCAGAGTGCTGTTAGGGAGTGAATTCTAGGCTTTTGACCCAGTGACATTGAAGGAACAGCGATATATTTCCAAATCAGAATGGTGTGCTTGGAGGAGAAACTGTAGTGTGCTGGTGTTCCCATGTGCCTGCCACCCATTCTTCTAGGTGGTAGAGTTCGAGGGTTTGGAATTTGCTGTTTAAGGAGCTTTGGTGAATTGCTGCAGTGCATCTTGTAGATGGTACACACTGCTGATACTGCGTGTTGGTGGTGAAGGGAGTGAATGTTGAAGATGGTTGATGGGATGCCAATCAACTGGCTGCTTTGTCCTGGATGGTGACAAGCTTCTTGAGTGTTGTTGGTGTTGCACTCAATCGGGTAAGTGCAGAGGATTCCATCACACTCCTGACTTGTGTCTTGTAGATGGTGGGCTGGCTTTGGGTGTCAGGAGGTGAGTTACCCGCTGCAGGATTCCTAGCCTCTGACCTGCTCTTATTGCCTGCCGCATGGCTGGTCCAGTTCAGTTTCTGGTCAGTGACAACTCTCAGGATGAGGGGCATTCAGTGATGGTAATGCCTTTGAATATCAAAGGGTGACAGTTAGCTTCTCTCTCCAAATCAAAGCTTCATCACGTACTTACAAGTGTGCATTAGTATTATAACAATTGAAGGCAGAATGCAGGAATAAATGTCCTGGGATTCAAGAATTCCCATCAAATGCTACAGCAACATAATCTATTAAGAATAAAAACGTGAGGGAAAATGTCGCCAAAAATCTCCATCCTCTTTCGTGGCTGGGATTCTCTGGTGCCGCTAAAAGTTGATGGGAGTTTTGGCTGGAAGGCCAAATTCTCTGTTCTCACTTGCAGCAGGGCAGCCACAGAAGAAATCGGAGCATCCTGCCCAATGTTTGGGTGTTATATTTTGAGCTAGTTCTGTTCTGATCAGGAAACATCCCAGGTGAATCAAGCCCTTTCACTTACATAAAAGGTTTTCACCAAGATTTTCAAGAGCCTGCATAAGTCAAAATTAGCAGGACAATAACTTTTTTGAACAGTACTGCAAAACATAATAGCTTCTGGTCACCTCTTCTAATGGCTCAGCATCCATTTTTGATAGTACTTCTGCGAAGCACCATGAACATTTTTTTTACATTCAAGTTGCTATGTAAATGTAAGTTGTTGGTGAACACTGAAGCAACAATAATAAAATTACATTTGGGGCACAATTCTATGGTGCCCGCTACTGCATTTGAAGGTTTGGGTTTTTAAAAATGCCGCATGTAAGCCCACCCACTACCTTACTTGACCTGCCTTCCATTTTAGAAAGGGCAGTGCAGGTGTTGGAGAGCCCACTTGACCTTGGACCATTTGTAACCCTTAATTGCCAATTAACTGTCTCATTCTGCCTCGCTGCTATTTTACCTGCAGCATGGAGTGGCCGACACCACGTGGGTAATGTGGCAGCTTTAGCGGCGAGAGGAGAGATCCTCCTTTGCACTTCCTTAAATGCATTGGAGGCACACTCTCAATAAAGTCATACACTCCCATTAATCCTCTGCCCTTCCTGCTGGAGGCTGCCAGCCAGAGCCTGTCGATACCCCAGACATATCTGAAGTTTGGCTTCCATTAGCCCCTCTTCTTCAGGGCCTGCCTGTAGTCCCAGTGGCCACCGCTAGCACTGCTGGGACTAAAGAGCTTGGTGACCAATTGGATTGGCCAGCAGGTCCATAAGAGGGAACTTCTTCCCCAGAAGGAGATGGAAGTCTTACCTCTGTCCAGTTAACACCCCATCTAATATTAAATGGCTGCAGCAACCAGAAGAGAGACGTTCCCTATCTACTCTTTGGGTGCTCCCAATTTATTCTGCTTTGTTACTGATGCATGAAGAAAATGATAGATCTTCACTGACGGCACTGGAAGATTCATCCTTCTTGTCTTAATTAAGAAAAGCAGAAAATGTAAAATTTCCACTGGGCACAAAACAAAATAACAAGGCATCAGGTTCATAAGAAAATATTTATTGCTTCCAGCATGTTCATTTACTACTGAAAAAGATAAGTAAAAAGACAATCTCAACAATTATAGGTATAAATCCAGTGGCCCAAAACGTGGTAAGGGTTTCAAAAATATCTGATAGTATAACACGCGGGTGCATTCTTCAGCTGATGATTAAGGCTAAAATGGTATTGCTTTTATTATAGTTACAACAAGCAAAACATTCACGGATAAGAAAATGCGAGTGTGTAATGGATGAAAAAATTCACTTTTCAAGCTTCTAAAAGGTAAATCTTTGTTTATGAAAAAGTATATTCAAAGTAAATTTAAATAACTCGGTTTTTCCATAGATAGATCGGCTTGTCGAAAGAGAAACTAAAATTGCCATTACGTTGGAAAAAAATACAAATTGGCATTATCTCACATTAAGTTATTTGAGAAGATTGAGGGCTGAAAGTAAACTTAACACACAGCAGATTTGCCATTGTGGATGTTCCTCTTCGAAATATTCTGATTGGTTTCAAGACTGTTTATATAAATTATACTGTAACCATCAAATTTTCCACATTACTGAACTAGAAAATAAATATTGACCTTCATCAAACAACAGGAACACGCAGAAGTTAACACCTGTACTAAAAAATCATGAAAATAAGACAGACAAATTATGTTTGGTAAGAAAGGCTTATTTAAATACAATACATATAAGATAGGCATTCATTTTATTAATAACAATGGCTTATTTAAATATAATACATTTTGTTCTCAGTTAGTAACTTCACTGCAGCTGATGCAAGCACATTACACAGTAAATGTGCTTTCCTTCAAGTAAATTAATCAATCCTCCCCATAATAAACCTAATCTTTTGGTATAGTGTTCTTTAAGCTTTTCCTGGTATTGTTAAAGATCACCTCTATTGAGTTAGTTCACTGCACTGTGAACCAGTTAACATTTTCTATGCTTTAAAAGTTATTGCAACTCACTCTGTAAAATAGACAGATCCATTGCTTTCTTCCACATTATTATTTTGACAATTAAGAGTCATTTTGCTTTATTGAGGTGCTGTTCTAGTCCAGCTCAAAAGCATAATTCGTTCCTCCACTTGAACTTTGGTCTTTAACAGCTTTCTTCTTTTTTTTCTTGTATGTGGTCTGTGCGTCAATTTTAGACTTGCTTTCAGTGATTGTTAAATTGGATTCAGGAGCCGTCACGCTTGATGACTGAGATGCTGATTTTTTCTTCTTCTTCTTTTTCTGCAATACTCTGGAAAAGGAGGCAAGTATTATTCATTCAAGTTTGAGGTTTTGTTTGTAGATTTAGGCTGTAGGGCTTAATTTAGCTTGCAGAGTACAACATGATTTTACAGAAAGCATCAAGATGTGTTTCAGTAAAAATAACACCCATGATTTGGTTACTTCATCATTGTCCATCATTTAAAGGCAACTCCCATCACACGTTAATGGGAAAGTATTCTTCATGGTGTGGTACTGAATAATGCAAATTGAGAAGATACATGGTTTATCCCTTCACTGTATCAATTATGCTAATCTTGAATTGGAACAGCACTGAGGAGACTATTTTGGCATTAGTGTCTCTGAACTAAAAAGGTTGAAAGAGAAAATGTAAGGCAGGGCTCTAAATGCTTGGTTGTTGTCTAGTGACCCTCGCTCAGAGTGTATGGTGGATGTTGTGGACAAAGGACAGGTTCAACAGTTATAGCCCATGATCTCTGGATTCACTGTCTGGTCACTTGGTGAATCCATTGCAGGGCTGCAACTAACTGTGGAATTGTGCAGCAGCATAAATTATAACCTTAAGGAGAGGAGAGTGAGAGAGGAAAGTTAGAGGATAAAACACGACAACAAACAAATGGCAGCCTTCCGTCTCATAGGATGATGGTTTGCACTGTGATGGTCAATTCTGTGTTATGCTTGTTTCCCACGTTACGTTAACACTCTACAGCGAAACAGGAGTGTTCTTTCCAGGGAGAAAGTCTGGGCATTTACGGAGCACCTGGGCTGGCCAAATGTCAGCAGCCCCTCTTGACTTTCCAGGTTGAGTCCAAAGTAATGCAAAGCACTATGTTTGGCACCGGCTTGTTTGCAGGAGTTGCTGGAAAGATGACATGTTTAGATATCAGTTCATCTTTGGGCTCCATTCCAGTTTTTTTGTCAGGGTTTACACCCTTAGCCTTACACATTTGGCTTCACTGAAACACCACACACATCACATCGGTTTGTTGGACACATCAACAAATTTTGATAATGTTTCTGCTCGGGTAAAATGCAAATAAAAAGAAAACATTGAAGAGGTAATTGTTCTATTTTGCTCTGCTTTTTAAATACAGAAACATTTATCCTATTATTTGTTTTATAATTCAAAATATCATAATGTATCACATTAGTGTCTTCATAAAGTGAATTTATGAAATAATATGACAGATCTGGTAAATTAAATTCAACATTCACTTTGTCAATCAACTAAAATAACACTGACCTTGGAGAGTTTTTATGCTTTCATACAATACACTAAAGTAGAATGTGAGTGCTTAATCTTGCAGGCAAGCTTTGGTTAGTTAAAAAGGGACTAAACTAAAAAGAAAACCCTAATTGAAAAGCTTCTCAGTGCCTCTGTCGAAGTGCTTCCTCTGAAAAGATAATAATTCTAATCTCATAGCCAAGGATCAAACTCTCTCTCGTGAATTACTTTATGTTAGAATTAAAATTCCATATTAAATTCTAACCATCCATCAACACTCACCTTGTGTATGATTTATTACTTTTCAATTTAATTATACAATATTTCAATTCTACAGTCTTGCGATTGTTTTGACATGCCATCGTAGCAGATATCAGAGTAAAAGTGAGACTGAAATATTGCAATTGGATAAAAATTGAGAATATGAAGAACATAATTAATAAGTTATTTTCCTGGAATGTACAATGCCTATGGTTCAGTAGTGTAAAAAGCATGAATACAACGAATTTGCACAACTAGTTGAATTTCAGTGAGGGCTGAGAGTTCAAAATTTGGCATCCTGAAGCTTAAATTACATGACTCCCAATAATGTATTTTATTGTACAGTTAGTCACTGATTCAGAACAAGTATACTCAGTGTGAGATTTGGATTGGAGTCATCTTTTACCTGAATAATTCAGCTCCAAAATGTACTGGATTTGAAAGGCATCATACAAAGGAAACTCACACAAAACACCACTTGTTTAACTAATGCAAGATTGTATACAAAGTTTAAGTAAAACAAAGGATTGCACAATATCTGCATATTACTTGTGGTGCTATACAATTACTGACTGTTTTACTTTATGTGTTTATACATTTATAAGTTGGCTTTATCACATTAAGTAGAAAGTAGGTAATAACTTCAGGTTCAAGTGATGTGATTCATCACGCTAAAAAGTTGTGACTCATTTGAAAATACTGATGGCAGAACAATTGGTATACTTAATATGGCTCAGTATTGAGATGATCGGAAGTCTTGCGGCAAGTGATAGCATCAACACCTTTGGGCCAGAAGCTTACAGTTCAGGTTCCATGCTAAGACATGATGGTCATGAAAGGAGCATTCATAATGTGGCCAAATAGGTTGATAATCTGCCTGTAAAGTCTTCCAATGTTCCCGATGGCTGGTTTCAAGAGCAAGAGTTTCCTGGTCAGCCATAATGCAGAAGGTAATGGCAGTATTTTGCCATGCATAATCATGGAGCAACCCAAGGGAAATCTATGGTCATCAATGGCCTCTTAGAGCATGGTACTTGGAGGAGGAAGGGGATTGAGATGATTCCCATCAATAATCTCCCAAAATCCACAAACTCCAATAAATCCGGCTGAACCAGGAACTGTCATTGCATAAAGGGAGGAGATTGCTCTTGGAAGATCAAGCTCTTTAATGAATTAAGAAATAAAGGAGCGTCAAGACTGTTAATCAAGAGCATCAGGTGTCACAGAAGATCTAAAAGAGGGTTGTCTTGAGTACCACTTTTGTCATGAATGTGAACTCCATCATAATAGCCTAGCAATCTTCCTCATCAATATTATTTTCCTTCATTGCAGACTCTAGCCAATCCACTGCTATGAGGCAAGAATATTCTGGATTGTAGGCATCATAGAGTGCTGTCCATACTAGGTGGAAAGAACTGATGAAGGGATTGACCTGAAATCTTAAACTATCCATTCCCTGTGGACTGATTAGGCCACTGAGTTTCAGCAGCACCTTTCTGTTCTTCAGTAAAAGCTACCTTTTTCATTGAACAAACCTTCACCTGGAAGCAAAGGAGGGCATGAGCCCTTCTGAAATCAGACCCACAGCATAATACTGCTCAAATGGTTAATATGCTCTGAACAACATTCTTCTACTTTTGAAATAATTCAAGGAAACACTGCCTATATTTCTTAGTAAAACTGAAAGCTTTTAAGATTTGATGTGTGTTGAATTGAACTGGTGTTACTTACGGTTTCACAGGTGACTCTGTATCTGTGTCATGCTCAGAGATCAACTTGAATTCCCCTGACTTGCTGATGACTGCTGACATCTGTAGGAGAACAAGATGAGCAAAAGATGTAAGAAATGAAGGGGAGGGGTACTCACGCTGCTTTGTTTCAGCACATATGCAAAGCCACAGGCTTCCTGTACTTGGAATGTATGCAGCTTGTTTGAAAATGCTAAACCTGTCTGCCCTGATCTATCTACCCATGTGTGGTTACAATCTGTAGACTTAACAGGAAAAAAAAGAGAGGCCCCTGACCATTCCCATGATACAGGAGATACCACTTTCAATACTGAGGTAAAACCAAAATAGTATGGAGAGCCGCTAAATAAACCTGGGGCCATGATCTATTGTATGTGTGCAGATCTTAACTTTTTAATGACTGGAATAGTAAACTTTAGCTTAAAGTTTGTTTATTAGTGTTACAAGTAGGCTTACATTAACACTGCAATAAAGTAACTGTGAAAATCCCCTAGTCGCCACACTCCGGCACCTGTTCGGGTACGGAGGGAGAATTTAGCACGGCCAATGCACCGAACCAGCACGTCTTTAGGTATTTCTCTCTTCAGATTAAAAATGGTAAAATTTAATTTGCTTCTATTGTTTGTTAATAACATAAATAAATGGCCAATGGGACTGTACATTACTGTATTTATTTTCTATATAATTCAGGACATTCCATGTTTGAAAATTGATTAAAACAAAAATTGCTGGAACTACTCAGTAGGCCTGGCAGCATTTGTGGAGAAAAGCTGAGTTAATGGGTGGAATTTTCACTTCTGGAGATTAAGAGCTGAATTTTCTAGCTATCCCGCGGTAGGTTTTCCTGTGGTGCAAGTGGCTTGTCATTGGCCACTTGGAACTTCTGGTCCTACTGAAGTCCACTGAGTTTTGCATGGCTCGCCTGACCCGTCACCAGAGAACCTGCAGCAGGGATTGACTTTGGCGAGGATCCCACCGTGGGAAGGATGCCTACAAGTGCCTGGCGGTAGGTGAATTCCACGTATGTTTCCCACTGAGCGGTGGGGTGGGAAATAGCGCCCGATTTCAGGCTCGGAAAATGATTAATTATGCATCGGCGAGTAGCTCTCCGAATCACAAGGTGAGGCGGGCACTGATTGGGGTCGAGGATCTGGGCCATCCAGTGCAGGATGATCTCATCCACTCCACCAGGGTAAGTCAACCCTTCAGATCACTCCACTCTCTCACTTACATAATGGTATCATCCCAGCAAAACAGTTACACTGATCAGGGATCTCACACAAATAGGCAAAGATTTCTGACATTTTCTCAAGGTGTCGGTTTCAGCCCTCTGGACCTGAGCAGCTCCGAGAGAAATATCTCGGAGAATAGCACTGAAGAGGTATCACAGCTGTCACCTGCACCCTCCACCAGCGCAGATACTCACACCTCGATGGGAATCATTGGTAGGCAGGCTTCTGGGTCACTCACTGGCGAAGGCCTCACTACTGATGATCCACAGCAGGTGCAGGTAGGGATGTCCCAGGGAACCGGCATTTGGAAGGATGCTGGAGCCCAGGACTCTTCTGAGTTCTGGTCAAGTGATGTGTCCCTGGGACCACTCGTCCAAGGCTTTTGGAACTACAAAGGCAGAGAGATCAGGAAGAGGTGACAGCATCCCTCTTCGGACTGCAAGGCATTCTGTCCAAGGAGATGGTGCTGTCACACCAAGGCAACCCGGTCAACACTACGAGGGCGGTATCTGCCGTGTGGAGACCTTGGTGCAGGACATGCGTTCCATGGTGGCTGACATCCATGCCATGGTTCAGGTCTTGCATTCCATGGCTGAAAGCATGAACTCCATGGTTCAGGGCTTTAAATGTATGGTGCAGGCACTGGTCGGAATCCATGAGTGACAGCACCAGAGGACAGCAGGGCTTCTAGATCTCATTTCAGCTGTTCCTCCAACCCTTGGAGGAGCCCAGGATCCCCCATGCACCGACAGGGAAGAGGGTCCTTTGGTGCACAGCCTGTGGCCTTCCATCGAGGAGATCCTGGGGATGTCCAGCCAGTCTGACTCCTTTCCTGTGATGTACCTCCAGCCCCGGGTATCGGGGAGGGTGGCAATACAACACCCATGCTGCCCGAAAGCAGGTCTGGACCCTCAAGGTCCTGGCTCTCCAGGGGACAGCTGCCAAGGTAACCTCAGGCAACAGGGCATGGCCGAGCAGATCGCCTCATCCTCAGCAGTGGATTCTGGAAAGACACCGCGATAGGGTAAGGAAGGCTTAGAAATTGCATGGGCATGGGTGAGTTTAGGCATGAGTAGATATTAACCACCAAAGTTCGCACCATTTTATCCATTAAAAATCACACTATGCATCCTCAAAGTGCTGCCCCGCTCTCATTTCATTGCAGCATGCAGAGCCAACCCCAATGTTTAGGCTGGAAGTGCAATGCTGGTGATCTTCAATCTCCTCAGAGGATGGCAGTTCAATGTTTTCCCCCACTCCCACTGGAACGACTCAGTCATGCTGATGTAATCCGGGTCACAGGCATCAGTTGAAAGCTTGTAAGAGTCTGTCTGCCTGCACCAATGATAATTTCCTTGATAGCTTGGCCTCCTGGACCAGTGGCAGTGCTCTTCTAGACTGCTCATGCCCTACAGCAGTCCCTTGCAGCCTGAGGGTGACTGGCCTTGTCGCCCGCTCTATGTCAGCTACTCACCACCCCCATGTAATTGTCCCCCACAGGGCCCACGCGACCTGGAGTGTCACCGAACTCCACCTTGGGACCTCACAGTTGCCTCCTGTGCTGACGCTATGGATTTTCCCACTTCCACTCACTTCCAGCTGCCACTCCAGAAAAGCAATCCCTCCGAGGAACCATTACTCAGACCCCAGCAAGGGCGGCCCAAGATGTGCAAAGCCCACACTAATCTCCCATCACCACCAAGCTCCAGACTCCTTTGAGACCAAGAGCACCACGACAACCAGAGGACCACAAAGGCATGCACACAGCAAACAACAGCCCCCCCCCCCACCCCACACGGCATTCCTGAAAATGACTTAGCTGGCTCCCCTATGTCCTCTCTGTTGCCCTCTCTCCACTGGACTCCCTGGTTGGGCAGTGATAACCTGCGTGCTCACATCTGATATTTCCTTCAGAAGTGAGGTCACTAGGTTCACGTTTTCATAGAGCTGTTGTAACCCAAGCCGACGTGCAGGCTCAGTTTAAATATTTAGTGAGGGTGGAAGCGCCGGCGGGAGGGCTCGCTCATGGTATTATGTATTTAAATGAAATTCCCGACCCCCCTGGGCGAGAACCGTTTATGCCGTGGGCAAGGGGCAGGGAAAACTGGGAAATGAAACCTTGCCGGCGAGAATCACGTTTCCTGCCTCTCGTGAGATTTTGGGCCCATGTCACTGTTTACACTGACAGCTGACACGAGCTCCAAATTCCACCTTATATTAGCAAGGGAGACATCAGCACTGATTGTCTCACGGACACTTTAACGTCTCCAGTATCTCATCTAATATGCTGCAGAACTCCATCCAGAGCCTTCAAACAGCAGGGAGGCATTGTTCCCAACGTCCTCCAGCTATTCTCATCACATTCCATTCCTTTATTTTCATAACGCGATAATACCCTTCCATGGAGACCTCTTGGTGCTTGCATGCCCATGACCGCAGGGTCATATCCCAGATGGGAAAAGGCACGGCAGACTTCCAGAGCTGACCCACTTTGGGGACAATGCCGTCCAAGAACAGAGATAGCTCCCGTGGAGAAGACGTGATCAGCCTCTCCCAGCAAACCAGCATGGATGAGCCCTCCATAAGTTGATCACATCCTGATAATCACAGACAGTTTCATACAATGTCGTGTTCTGCCTGCTAATGAACTATATCTTTTTTCTTACAGGCACCAACAGGTCCAGGCAGACCACCAGAACTACCATAAGCCCCAGCCTCCAGACCACCTCAGGAAATGTTGAAGGTGCATCAGATGAAGGAGTCACTGCTCTCACCTGCACCAATGCAGACACACTGATAATGGATCTAGATTAGATCAGGAGTCACATTCTGGAGAACACCGCACAGGCACGTCTCTGCAGTAGTCGGAGGCAGTGACAGCCCAAGTGTCTGGCACTCAGAGGACTGCTGGAGATCAGGCACTTGCTAAGTCTGAGTCAGATGATGAGTCT
Organism: Mustelus asterias; assembly: GCF_964213995.1. NCBI lineage: Eukaryota > Metazoa > Chordata > Chondrichthyes > Carcharhiniformes > Triakidae > Mustelus > Mustelus asterias. The sequence goes on along the minus strand of NW_027591574.1, from coordinate 64,043 downwards.
CCGCAAGCAACCATCTCTAACAAGGTGGAGATGGCACAACAGGTGGTGGAATATCAGGTAGAATTGCAAGAAGCAGTCAACAGATTAGGGCAAAGGATGGAGGAGGTTGTCCACATTCTGTCTGATATCGTGGCTCCTCCTTGCAAGCACCACGAGGTCTCCATGAAAGGTAATGGCGCCTTAGAGATCTTGGTCCGGCAGCGTCACTGCGAGTGCTGGCTCGGGTTAGGATAGTAAGAAGTCTCACAACACCAGGTTAAAGTCCAACAGGTTTATTTGGTAGCAAATACCATAAAAAGCTTATGGTATTTGCTACCAAATAAACCTGTTGGACTTTAACCTGGTGTTGAGAGACTTCTTACTGTGCTTACCCCAGTCCAACGCCGGCATCTCCACATTAGGGTTAGGATGACCAGCAGTTGCATCATGCTGAGAGGTCCAGCTAAGTCTGGGGTTGGTGGTCTTGATGAAGCAGAGTGAGTGGGGTGGGAGGGCGAGGAACTTGAAATGGATATACCTACAATGGCCCCAGCATTTCCATTAAAGAAGATCCCCTTGCCCAACACCATTCCATGCAGCTGAAGCTGCTGAGATACTGACATGTGGGCCCCCACCTGCGCAGATGAAATGCCAGAGGCTGCAGAATGAGGTCCTTAAGTAGTCATTAATTGGATATTTAAGAGCCTCAATAGGCTCGAGGGTGGACAGGTCATGCCATGCCTCTACCGACCCTGCAAAATTTCAGACACGTAGGGTTAGGGTTATCCTAAAACCCGCCCAAGGTCAACGGACCTTCCCATGCTCCATCCCTCACCCGCTCTGATTCCCATGGCACGCAGGCCGGTAAGATTCCGGTCTACGAGTGGGACTTTACAGTTGCATCCACACCGAGACCGGAAATTGCCCCCGAGGTCAATGGACCTTTAAATGGTCCGCCAAATTTTCCGTCCTGCCCGTGACAGAGCCCACAGTGGGTGGGTCCAGAAAATTTACCCTTATGGATAGACAGAAAGTACCAAGCAAACAAGTGGGACTAAAGGCTGACTAATCCCCTGGATAAGATGGCTTGCATCCTAGTGCAATAAGTGGTTGTGTAGATAGTGGATGCACTGCTTGTAATCTTCCAAAATTCCCTTAATTCTAATAAGGTCCCAACGGATTGGAAAACTGCAAATGTAACACCTCTCTTGAAGAAAAGGAGGGAGGCAGAGAGGAGGAAACTCTATGGCCAAATCACCTGCCATTGGGAATATGTTGCAATCTATTGTTTAGAAAGTAGCAGCATTCAGAAAATTATAATGCAATCAATCAGTCAACATGGTTTTATGCAAGGGCAACAGTGTATTGGAGTTCTTTGAGGATGCACCGAGATGTTTGTGGGACCTTGCTGTGTGGAAAATTATCATGGTGATAAATGTTTCAAAAGCATTTCATTGATTGCAGTGCTTTAGGACATTCCAAGGTTGTAAAAAGCACGATATAAATGCAAGCTTTTTTAATAAACTGTATGGTGAGTTCAACAGCAATGTTTGTTACAAATATATTTAAAGCCAAGTCACATTTTGCCCATTTAGGTCGGCCCTTCCCTGCTGCCACGCTGAATTTCCGGCTTACCACATATGGGACTTACAGGCCAAGTTGCCTGCAGTCAAATATGGAATGGTGACGTTATCCATGGGTCACTGATAACACTTAGTGGTTGTAGATAGCCTAAGAAACTCCACTTCAAGTGAATCCTGATGCTTTGAATGGAACAGGAACCCCTTTAACCTTCAAAACACCACCTGATAAAATGCTAGTTTTTTGAGGAAACCCAGGAAAACTGAGATAATTAGTTCAGAAATAGACTGTCTTTGAGGTGAAGGTAAATAATGCTTGGTTTGAAGAGAAATAGAATATTCTTGTAAGAGTTCAATGTGAATGAGTTCCGAGATGGGTCAAGGGTGAGGGGCAAGTCCTACTAGGCTCAACATGGCACAATGGAAAAATGGTCCGAATTGAAAAGATAATCTGGATTGTGCTCAAGAGGATTGCTGAGTATCATCAAAATTTCAAATGTAAGTTACATGGCAAGCAAATGGGATTGGAAGCAAGCACATGATATTAAAGAAAGAAGTCTCACAACACCAGGTTAAAGTCCAACAGGTTTATTTGGAATCACGTGCGCTTCATCAGGTGAGTCGCCTGATGAAGGAGCAGTGCTCCGAAAGCTCGTGATTCCAAATGAACCTGTTGGACTTTAACCTGGTGTTGTGAGACTTCTTACTGTGTTTACCCAAGTCCAACGCCGGCATCTTCACATGATATTAAAGAGCAGAGGTAACTTGAGGCAGTAGAATAGTGATGAACAGATGTTTTTCTGACTGGAGAGGAGTATGCATGTGGTTTCCAGGGGTCTGGATTAGAATCATTACGCTTCTTGTTATGTATCAATGACCTTTACTGGAATTTTGAAGTTTTCAGATGGCACACATCTTGACAATGGTAGTAAATAATGAGAATGTTCATAGCAGGCTTTAGGAGGTCATGGACAGAAGAGTGAAATGGCCCAATACACGGGAGATGGAAGTGATGTGAAGCGATGTACTTTGGCAGGAACAAGATGTAGGGGCAGTATAATATAAATGGTACCATCTTGAGAAAGTGCAAGAACAGCAGGGGCCTGAAGGTACATATTCACAATTGAAGGTGACAGAGTAAGTTTAAAAAGCGCATTGGATACTTGGCTTTGAAAATGGGCCACTGAATACAAGGTTATGTTAAATCTTTACAAATCTCTGGTTAGACCTTAGCTGGAGTATTGTGTACAATCCTGGGCACCACATTTTAAGGAAAGATAAAAGTAAAGTAAAGTTTATTAGTCACAAGTAAGGTTTACATTAACACTGCAATGAAGTTGCTGTGAAATTCCCCGAGTCACCACACTCCGGTGCCTGTTCGGGTCAATGCATCTAACCAGCACGTCTTTCAGTCTGTGGGAGGAAACCAGAGCACTCGGAGGAAACCCACACAGACACGGGGAGAATGTGCAGACTGTACAGAACGTACAGACAGTGACCCAAGCAGGGAATTGAACCCGGGTCCCTGGCGCTATGAGGCAACAGTGCTAACCACTGGCTTTGGAGAGAGTACAGAGGAGGCTTGCCTGGCTGATAGCAAGAATAAGCATCTTCAGTTTATGTAGAAAAATTGGAGAAGCTATGGTTCAGAAATAAAAAAAATCAGAAAGTGCTGGAAAATCTCAACAGGTCTGGCAGCATCTGTGGAGTGAGAATCAGAATGTCTCTCTCCCCATAGATGCTGCCAGACTTGCTTGTAGTGTGAGCAGTTTTGGGCCCCGTATCTAAGGAAGGATGTGCTGGCCTTGGAAAGGGTCCAGAGGTTCACCAGAATGATCCCTGGAATGAAGAGCTTGTTGTATGTGGAACTGTTGAGGACTCTGGGTCTGTACTCGTTGGAGTTTAGAAGAATGAGGGGGGATCTTATTGAAACTAGCAGGATACTGCGAGGCCTCGATAGAGTGGACGTGGAGAGGATGTTTCCACTGGTAGGAAAAACCAGAACCAGAGGGCACAACCTCAAACTAAAGGGACGATCCTTTAAAACAGAGATGAGGAGGAATTTCTTCAGCCAGAGAGTGGTGAATCTGTGGAGCTCTTTGCCGCAGAAGGCTGTGGAGGCCAGGTCATTGAGTGTCTTTAAGTGAGAGATAGATAGGTTCTTGATTAACAAGGGGATCAGGGATTATGGGGAAAAGGCAGGAGAATGGGGATGAGAAAAATGTCAGCCATGATTGAATGGCAGAGCAGACTCGATGGGCTGAGTGGCCTAATTCTGCTCCTATGTCTTATGGTCTTGCTGAGTTTTTCCAGGACTTCGTTTCTTTATTTCAAATCTCCAGTAGTATTTCATTTTTATGTTAGAGAAGGTTGAGGATGGTTAAGAGGGATACAAAATAATGGGGGGTTGGTAGGGCAAATAGGAAGAAAATTATTTTCTTTGACAACTGTACCCTGCAAAGTATAGAACTGAGGGCTGAACAAACCTACTCTAATCAGGGAGGCCAACACCAGCGGAGATCACGTATGGTCCCCATCAACGGGGACCAGGCGTGATATCATCGTTGGTCGGACCAGAGGCCATTGAGGACCCCTGGGAGATCGATGGCAGGGGAGTGCCCCTTGGGCAATGGCAACCCAGCACCCTGGCAATGTCAAGGGGGCAAGGCCTGAGTGGACGGGGCCAGAGTCAGACCCAAGGGGATGGGGTGAGGGGAGGTAAGGCATCAGGGAATGGGGGGAAACTCTGTTTTGAGGGCGCTCGGAGGCAAATGGTGGCCGTCCATGGGGAGGAGATCGGAGGCCTGTCATAGGGGATTGGTGGGGGGCATTGGGAGGTGCTTGTCAACCAATCTCCCAATATACTGGGAGGTCGATGCATACGCACTGGTGCCCTCTGCAGTCTGAAGCTGGTGTTTCTGGCAGGATTAGCCCCGTCCCACTACCGACATAAATCCTCTAACGGACTCTGCGTTGTACAGGGTGCTATAAATTCGTTCCACTCAGCTCGCCCAAAACACGGGTGGGAAAAACTCCCATATTCCTGCCCGTTGGGCACTTGGGAAAATCACCCCCTATATGTTTTCAAGGAGGAGTTAGATATAGCTCTTGGGGTGAAGGAAATCAAAGGACATGGGGGGGGAAGGTGGGATCAGGCGAATGAGTTGGATGATCAGCCATGATCATAATGAATGATGCAGCTGGCTCAAAGCACCGAATAGTTTGCACCTTCTCCTATTTTCTACGTTTCTATACTGGTGAGTGCGACCTCAGTATGATTGCTGGAAAATCTGATGCTTGCTTACCATAGAATGAGGAATCACCCAGGGTCTCCCTTACTTCCACCCAATGGCCCTCAGAAGAGGAATGAGCCAATAATTATTGGGAAAAAAGTTCCTTTGCTTTGGTGCTCTGGCTGTAAACCTTGTCCCCAGTGGTCCGTGGCTGAAGGCCAATCAGAAGGCCTTATCCCATTTGGTACATCAGTTTCATATATCAGTGTTAGCTCTTGGCTGAGTGCCGGAAGCAGGAATTTCTAATGTCCTGGGGCTGCACTCTGACATCTTTGGCCTTCTAGTAAGGATATAGAGATTTCATCCCTTAATGGCTGACGAAAACTCCTGCAATGATCTGGGATCAGGCGCCCATCATACTTTTAAACAGCTTTGGCCTGCCTGTTCTTTAAGCTGTTCAAAACAAAGTTTTGCTGCACTAATTCCAGGATGAAGAATCTGGGACAGTGGAGAATTCCGTGCTTATGACCTGAAATGGCTGAACTTGATATTGAGTCAAGTGCACAATTGAATGAAGAGCTTCATTGGAACAATGCCTAGGTCAGAGAGGATCTGGGATTGGGAATTAATTCTCAGGTCGTGAGTAGTGCTCCTATTTATTTTCAGATAGTTGGAGCTGGTAAAGATTCTGTTGTTGCCATCTTTTGATTCTTGTCATATTACCACCACCTTTGCCTTATACCACTTTTGCTATTTAACCTCCTGTCTTCCACCCTATCACAGATCACCATGCTTGTTTTTCCCTCCCCTCCACCCTTTGCTTGATGTGAAAATTGTTGCACCTCTCAGCATTTTCCACGAAGGAACACTGCCACAAACGCTGCCTGAACTTTTAGGTATTTCAAATTTCCAGCATCTGCAGTATTTTGTTTTAGTGTTCCTACATTTTCACTTTCTAAATCGCTCTATTTCAACCACTGTTTCTACCTGTGTCGGGGTTGGGGATTTCACTTCTGCCTCTCCATCTTCATGTATGGATGCAGGGTTGATGACTTCTTGATGTGGCTTTGTTTCTTCAGGTATTCCTGTTAAAATGGCACATATTTACAATATAATTAAGTTCCTCTTTTTAAAAGTGAGTAGGAAAAAAAAATCTTATGTTATCTGTTACAGACATATTAATAAAGGAGGAAGGGTGAAAGCCAACTTACTTTCATTAGCCACATAATTTGCTGGAAAGTAGCCCTGCTTTCCATTGGCTAGGCAACCAAACCACCAGCTCGCATTATCTTTGTACAGCACTTGGATAATGTCATAACGCTGGATGGTTAGCTCATCTGATCGATTCGCTGTGTAGTCATAAAGAGCTACGACCTAAGGGAGAGATAAGACCGCCACAGTTTTATCACAACTATGCCACAGAGAGAAACCCCTAAGACTAACTTCCTCCTGCAGCAGGGCAGCTGAAACCAAAGCTGCAGTATGGTAAGACTTGAGGCTGTCTAAGGGTTTTGATGATGGGATCAGAGGTGGTGGGAACGTAGCAGGAGTTATGAGATAAAGGACTGTGGGATTCAAGAGATGGTTAAACCATTCAACAAGACTAAGATTAGTTTACAACAGCTGCTGTTGTATTAATGATCTTATTAAACAATGACTGTAGCTTCACCTGCATGTTGAGAATTTTAACGACAGAACTCTTGAGAAAAAACAACCTGCATTTTTACTACAACATGTTTTTACATAACACCACAGACATTTTAAATGACAAAGAATATTTTCAAATTTAAAACACTGTGGAGAATAAAAAGCAGTTGCAATATGCTGGAACAGATGTCGTCATTTTCCACTGTTACTGATCAAACAGCTTCGATCAAAATACACGTAGCTAACCCTTTGAAGATTTTGGAAGAATTACATTTTTAAAACATCTTTATTTAACTTTCTGAGAGACATCATTCAGTTAGTTTTCTAATTCTATTGACTTAACCAACACTATTTTTTAATGTGATTTTTTTGCAGCTGCGACGAGGTTAAAAAAAAAGCAGACACTGAAAGCTGCAAAAGCATTCAGTACTCACAAGGTTAATTTCCAATCACAAACTGATACGTTTTGGAAAGTTTGAGTGGGATTTTTTTTCTCTGCTATTAATACCTTGTGAAGACGAGTTATGCGGCAGCTGTACATTAAATTATCAATGTGAGGAAACACTGTCATATTGAAAGTATCTGCAATATAAAAATCAGCACAATACCAAATAGTCTGGAAATAGGAGGCACTTCTGCCTTCAACCCATCATGTTTTTAAAAAAATTCCCTTCAATTTTCTTTATTTCTTTGATAAAGTTCTTCTCCCACCCGCGAAATTCAAATCATTTTCCTTTTAGATTCTCCCAAAAACAGACTGAGGGTAGGCCACGGAGCAATTTCTCACAAGTCTGTGTCAATGCTGTTCTTGAGCTGGCTGCTCTGCACTGTGCAGGAAAGAGGCCCATCTTTGTTGGAGGGGGCCTATCTTCCAACCTCTGTCTCTTTCGACAGTAACATTGATATTGTGAATTTATCACAAGAAACTGTAGATCTCTACTATTACCAATGGCACATGATGTCTGATGCTAAATAATGCATCGTCATTGTTTTTTTTTAAACTTTCAAAATAAATGGTATGTCAATAACAATGGTTGAATGGAATTCCCCTCCCCAATCAAAGCTACCTCATCCACGTACAATACTTCTGGTAACTAAACGGGAGCTAAATGGGAAGGTTTATTTTGGTACATTTGCTGACAGGCATTACAAATATCTAGTCTATGAAAGTACTTCTGTGTTTCTTATTTGGGTTAATTGATGTGTCAATTACAGTAAAAACATTAAATGCCAAAAGTTAGTGTATTGTGCTGACAGTATTTGGCTTCCTATCAACATGATAAAGTTTACTAAAATTCAGCACCGACTTTACCTCTCTTCACTCAGAGGTGTTCCTACTGATAATGGAAGTGGTCGATGGGAATTCCTGAGAGAACCAGGAACAGTGTGCTGTGGCTGAAATCACTCAGCAGCAATGTTAAGAGTAGAAAGGAGGACAGAAAAGAGGGCAAAGTGAAAGCAAAAGGTGGATGCAAGGAATGCTGCTTTGGGGGGGGGGTTCAATTTTTATTGCACAGCAAAGTAATAAAGCAACTTTGGAAGTAGAAAAAGGCAACTTCAGATTTCCAGCATTTTGGAGCCAACAAAAAATCAGATCAAATAAAATATGTTCATGTATCTTGAAATCATATAGGACGGAATTTTCTCAAAGAAATTCCAAGTGTAAAGCGGACGAGAAAGCGGAGGTTTTTTTCAGTAAGGTAAGTAATGGTAATTTACGGCACTCTGCGCAACACAGAGGTCGTAATCTGAATCTGCTTCATAATGCAGCATCACGTGATCAGAAAATGCCTTATCTCAGAGGGAAGAACTGACAACTTGCTCTGCTTGATTTAGTGTTCCTACTGGAGCACCACAGTGCAGCAAGTTAGCTTTGAGTAATATTGTAGCCCAGGTTTTACGTACATTCCAACAATAAGCGTGTCAACCCAAACGCCAACATGCTCACTTTCCACAGGAAAAAGCATCTGTTTTCATTGAGAATGAAGTTGTCTAATGGTCAGATCTGTTGGAAGACTCGATTCGAGCCACCTACACACTGCTCTCTCCCTTACAAACAGAGCCAGAAAAGCTTTAATGGCATCCGAGACTCTCAATCACACTTATGAGGCCCTGATTTCCCCTCCTGGGTTGGGTGTGCAGAGACGGGAGAATTCCCAGCTCCGCGAGCCTGGCCTTTAAAAATGGCTGCCAGGATGTCAGATTTTCAATCCGGGTGAGTGCAGGATTAAAAATAGGGCAGGTGGCCCCAGCAAACGGAGGAGGTTTTCGGGTATGGAGACAGGTTTGGTGGGAGGCTTGGAGAAGGCCTGTAGAAGTTCAAAATCCCGAGGGGGCTGGTCAGTTATTAAGGAGAAACTGTTCTTACTTGGGAAAGGATCAAGAATGAGAGGGCACAGATTTAAAGTGATTTACAAAAGAAGGAAATGTGATGTAAGAAACAAACTTTTTCACACATCGAGTTGTTTGGATCTGGAATGCACTGCCTGGAAGTGCGGCGGAGGCAGATTCAATCAAGGCATTCAAGAGGGCATTAGATGATTATTTGAATAGAAATAAACGTGCAGGGTTCCAGGGAAAAGACAGGAGAATGGTACTAAGTCATGATGCTCTTTTGGAGAGCCAGTGCAGACACGTTGATTGAATGGTCTCCTTCTGCACCATAAAGATTCTTTGATTCTGGGGTTCTAACTTGGGGATCCAGCACTACGCCCAAAGTTTAAAAATAAATAATGAAACATACCTCTAGCCCTCACACACCCATGCCCCAATTATGCCAACTGATGGCCCCTCATGCCCCATGCAATCCTTATGGCCCCTCCATCCACCCATGTCCCCTCATTCTCTCCATGCCAACATCTTCTAACAACCTTTCATGGCCCTCTATATCCTCTATGCCAATTTAGTGCTGAATTATGTTGTCCCATATTCCTCCACCCATTACCCTTTGCCCTTGTACTGCCATGCCAATTCACCTCGTATCCAACTTGCAAACCTCAGGACCCATGCAGAAATGATATTAAATAAAGTTCCACAAAATAAAAAAAACACTTATTCACAAAAAGTTATTTACCACATACATTTCTTCAACTAAATTAAGCCTTATAATAACAAACATTTCATTCAAGTGTACAATTTCTTTTAACAACAAGCAGTGGAATTCACAGACCACATCAAGCTCCCAAACAAACTACTGTGATAATAGATGGCTGTCAAATCCATTTTGTACCACTAATTTAATAATGGATGCAGTCAGACTTATGCCTACAGAGTAAAATAGCAAGTAATTATTTTTTTAAAATTTAAATGGCAGGACATTTAAATGCCTTGACAGCTCATTTTGATAGGTCCTCTTGACACTTTTGACAGATCCTCTTAACAGGTGTTTCTGCCAGATTTGGCAACCGATTTTGACAGTTCCAATGAATTTGACAATAATGAGTTTATGCACATTTATGTTTACATTTAAAAATGTCAAAAGTACCTGACCTACCCTAAATGACACATGACCTCCATCAAAGGATACAAAAGTGTCCCGGGACCAAATCCAAAGCAGTATATTTTTTCTCCCAAAGGGGTACCCTGGCTATCCAAATGAATCCACAAAGTTCAAGCCTGCTCTTACCAGGCCTAAAACTGTACACTTTGAGTTTCACACTCCAAGGCCACCAAAATCTTATTTCTGAAGAGGCATTTGATGATTAAATGGCCAGCTGCCTTCGTAAAACTCACAGGCATGAAGTGCATCTTGCCTGCATTCTTGCCCCTGTGAAAATGGGCAGTTCAAGGCAGAATTTACAATTTTCAGGCAATTCTGCTATTTTTGTCACAATGAGAGGCTGTCATGATGAAAATGTAAGCCTTAGTACTTGTCCCCAAAAGTTGTATATGACAATTAAGAAGGAAAATGTGGCTTGTAAACACTTTCAATTTGTTCAGGGGAACCTTCTGGGACATGTGAAGGATTGTTTACATAGGGCTGGTTACATCTGTTTTTTTAAGATAAGGAAGATGTCCTTTGTAACATCTATCCATTAACTGACATTTGGGAAAGTCAGTTTTACATTAAAAAAATTATGGTATTTGGATTTTACTATAGGATACTATTTGGATAGGTGGATACAGGTTATTGGCCTATTTATTGTGAGTTCCATAACTTTGAATGCTGTTGGTTAATTTGTGCATAAACGGAGGAGGCTCATTTGTTACCGTGCAGCGACTAGGAAGAGATCGCATGGTATTTATTGGTCAACGTTCACGTGAAGCATGACTTTATTAATCCATAATGGTTTGAGTTACCATGCCGGAACCAGTCAGGACTAATTGATAACAAAAAACTTAATAGCCCTGTGACTGGATAAAAATAATAAGACTTAAAAAAAAGTGCATAATGATTTTTATTCACACTACAAGAGATCTTTTTGACAGGTCAACAAAGACTTGAGATTATTGGAGGTGATAAGAGGCAAAGGAATATTATATGAACAAGTATGAACTCATCTGCTATTAGTAAAAGCAAATTCTGGCCTTAATTTCTAAAACTGAAAGGGCATAATTTTTCTGTGGGCTTTGGGAACGTGACATTAAGATCAAATGGGGTTCCTGAGCCTACATCAGGAATCAAACCAGGGCAGCTAATTGGCTACCTCCAGGTTCAACATCAAATTAAGGATGGTCTCCCCAGCGCTGCAGGCCCACTCAGAGTCTCAGGAGCCCGAAAGGGCCAAGTGGGTGAAACTGAGGCAGTCAGGACATCTCAAGATGGAGGTGCCTGAATAGGCACACATTTAAACTACAAATTCAAACAGGTATACCCCTTAGAGCAGAGATCCAGCCTTTGCTACTGGTGGTCCCTCTTTGAGGGCTGGAGCCTCGGGCTCCAATAGTTACCAGCCTCCTGCAGAGAGGCCACCTCCATTAAGGCTGCTCCGCTGCTGCCAAAATGCTAGAGGACCCTCTAAACTCCCTCTAATTGAGGCTTTAATTATTTAAATCGATTGCCTACCTCCGTTCAGATCGTCATCCTAACCCAACTCTGAGAAATTTCCCACACAATAGGAACACGTCAGGAAGCAGCCCTTACATGGCCCCCCATTTTCCCAGCAACTCTTTTCTCTCCAGCCCGCCTGCCACCACCCCACAGAATGGTTAAAATGCACATTAGGTTGCCACCTTTCATTGGAACTTTGACCTAATGTTTGGTGGGCTAAGGTTCCGATTCAATCATGCCCTTTTCCCTTCTGAAGCAACTTAAAAATAAAAGAAACCGACAAATCCGATAGCTTCAAAAATCAATATTTTTAAGGGGGAAATGCCTTGAGGCGTCACAGAAAATAAATCCTTCAATAATGGCTGTTGGGCAGAGTTGCAAGCCACACATATGCACCTTAAGCAAGCCACACATATGCACCTTAAGCATTTTATTTCAGCTTTAAAAGGAATAGACAGTAAATCTGCAGTTTACATCGCAACACGAAGACCCATTACACTTTTTGTATGCCTATTTTTTTTCACATGCGATAGGCATATTTTAAAGTTATTTTAAATTGCCAGCATTTTAGGGTTGTGCTACCTTTTGCAAGATGTCAGAATAGTTTCTGCTAGCTTTCTGGGTTAGCATACTAGACTTACCTGGTTAAAGGATAATACTTTGTGTAACCAATATAAAATAAAATAATTTTTAAAGATAATGCATCAGTCATGTAACTGAGCAATTAAGTATGTTCACCGATCAGACATGTACTTGGCAATGTTAATTATTACATGGTTAAACTGATGATTTAAGGGAAAGTCCAGTAGTGGAAAGATGCAAAGAAGCTCTCCATGAGTGGCAAATGCTTACTTACAGTTTCTTCCACTGGTGCATTAGAATCAGCTTCTACTTTGATTGAGGATATCGAAGGATTTGCACAAGTCTAAAGAAAAAGAAAAATACATTAAACAGTTGAATGTACATTGAGGCATATCAAATAGCTAATTTCTGCTTATCCCACCTCAATGTCCTTCTTGCATTTTACAGAGGACATTTTCTTCACTTCAAAGATTTTGGTGATTGTTTTTGTTTATTGAATGTGTTTCATACTGGAAATAATGTCAGAGGATCTGATACTGCCATTAAAAACATGAACTCTATTTAATAACTTCAAAAAAACCTTTTTGATCAATTTTTGTTCAATCGCTGAATGAGAAGAATTGTCCCAATTAGCCTGGATTAAACTTTATCACGATCACCCATAAATGTAAGATAGTTAATCAGAATCCTCCTTCTCCAATCCAGAGCTATACATAGAGTGTTATACATGGCAATAGAGTCATAGAATGGTTACAGCACAGGAGGGGGTCAATTAGCTCATCATACTGGCACTTCCTCTCTGCGAGAGCAAGTCACCTAGTGGCAATCCCCTGGCTTTTCCCAGTTGCTGTTCAAATCCATTCTCTTCAGATGCTTATCCAACTCCCCTTTGTGCCTCCACCACACACTCAAACACTGCATTCTCAATCCTAACCAATGCTGCTCAAAGACTTTCCTCATGGCACTGTTGCTACTTTTGCCAATAACCTTAAATCAATGGTCTCCGGTTCTCCACCAACAGAAACATTTGCCCTCTCACCTAATCTACTCTGTCTAGAGCCCTTGAAATTTTGAATACCTCTATCAAATCTCCTCTCAAACCTCTCTTCTCCAAGTAGAACAGCCCAGCTCCCTCAATCTAGCCATGTAACTGATGTTCCTCATCCCTAGAGCCATGGTCGTGACCTTTTCAGCACTCTCTCAGATGCACTTACAGCAGTCATCAAATGTGACATTTCTGGTCAATGACCTGTACTCTCATGGAAGCTAGAAGGATATAAGAGTATCATTCCAGGGATGAGAGACTTCAGTTAATTAGGCTGACTCAATATAAAGTTTAGGGGGAAGCAGTGGCATTGTGACATTGTGACTAGACTAATAATGGGTAATGCTCTGGGGACCCAGGTTTGAATCCCACCATGGCAGATGGTGGAATTTGAATTCAATAAAAATTTGGAATTAAAAGTCTAATGATGAGCATAAAAAGCATTATTGATTGTCGCAAAAATCCATCTGCTTCGCTAATGTCCTTTAGGGAAGGGTATCTGCCGTCAAAACCTAGTCTGGCCTATGTGTGACTCCAGACCCACAGCAATGTGTGGTTGATTCTTAAATACCTGCGAAATGGCTAAACACTCAGTTTAAGGGCAATTAGGGATGGGCAATAAATGCTGGCCCAGCCAGCGACGTCCACATCCCCTGAACGAATAAAAAAGATTGGTTGGAGAAGTATAAAAATAAAAAAGATTGGTTGGGGCGGCACGGTAGCACAGTGGTTAGCACTGCTGCTTCACAGCTCCAGGGTCCCGGGTTCGATTCCCGGCTCGGGTCACTGTCTGTGTGGAGTTTGCACATTCTCCTTGTGTCTGCGTGGGTTTCCTCCGGGTGCTCCGGTTTCCTCCCACAGTCCAAAGATGTGCGGGTTAGGTTGATTGGCCAGGTTAAAAAAAAAAATTGCCCCTTATAGAGTCCTGGGATGCACAGGTTAGAGGGATTAGCGGGTAAATGTGTGGGGGTGGGGCCTGGGTGGGATTGTGGTCGGTGCAGACTCGATGGGCCGAATGGCCTCCTTCTGCACTGTAGGGTTTCTATGATTCTATAAGTTGGAGTTGTTCTCCTGACTGAAGAGAAGGTTGAGACTAAGTTTAGTAAACGTGTTCAAAATTATGAAGTGGCCAGGCAGAACAGAGGGGGACAAACTGTTCTCATTGGTATAAGGGTTGAGAACCAGAGGCCACATTTAAAGGCGAACCAATGGCAACAAGAAGAAAAATTCTTTTTACACAGAGGGTGGTTAGGATCTGCAATGCGTTGAGAGTGTGGTGGAGACAGATCAATTTTGGCTTTCAAAGGGGAAATAGATAAGCACAAGAAGATAATAAATTTGAGCTCCATGAGGTGGGGGAAGTGGGACTACGCGAGTTGCTCTTTCAAGGAGCCAGTTCAGACATGAAGAACCAAATGGCCTCCTTCTGCGCAGTAAGCCTCTCTAAGATTCTATTCCATAAACCAAGACCCTGTCTGATGTCTCAGTTGAACTGAAAAGGTCCCATGAGACTATTTCAAAGGACAGTGGAATTATTCCTAGTGTTCTGAAAGATATTTATTCCTGAATTAACATTACACAAAACTGAATGTCTCGTTATTGTCATATTGTGAGAGCTTACTGAACAAAATGGCCACTGTGATTCTTACATCACAACAATGACTACCATTCAAAAATATTTAATTGATTGAAAACTGCGTTAGGTCTTCTTGTGGTCATGAAAAAGTGCTATAAAATGCAAATCTGTATTATCCATCCTTTTTTAGCTACTTTGGTCATTATTAGAGACTTGGAGCAGACTGCTCTACAACTCCGTGTTACTGACTAGCAAGAAAGCATTATGGGGGCGATTCTCTCATCTCGCTGCGCTAATTTTCTAGCACAGCGAGCTGGGAGAATTGTGCGTCGGCCAATTCGCAGGATTCCTGTGGGCGTTCGTGCCGCACTTGGGTCTCCCAGACCCGGATTTCCAGTGGCGTCTGCGTGGCGCCGGAAATTGGCTGGGAGATGGGGCTGGCATTTAAATAGTATTTTACATACAATTTAATTGCTATTAGTGGGGCCGGGACTGGATTCTCTGGGTACGCTAGCATCTCCAACCCCGCCAGTGTGTTTCACTCCAGCTGGGAATACTACAGCTCCCCATTTTCGGGAAACTAGTGGGACGACCCCGCTGGAGTGAAGGGGGAGGGGGGGGGGGGGCGGGGGGCAATCGGGGCCCCTCAGGGGGTCAAACGGTGGGGAAGTGGTGCCCCGGTCATGGGCACCCTAGCAGTGCCAGCCTGTGCCCTGGCACTGCCCAAGGGGTAAAGTGCCCATGCCTGGGGGCACCTTGGCACTGCCGACTGGACATGAGGCAGTGCCAAAGGGGCAGGGCCTACTGGGGCGGGGCATTGGAGGGTGATCGGTGGGGTGGAGAGTCCCGCTGCCACTCTGCATTGGTATTTGGTCGGGGCTGAAGCGAGGCCAGCGATCAGGGTGGGATGTGGGGGGGAGGGGGTGGGGGGCGCTGATGGGGTGTTCTGCCAGTGGGGGGGGGGGGGGTGTCTGCCTGTGGGAGGGGAGGAGCTGGAGATCAGGGCAAGCTGGGACGGTGTTTCAGGACTGGCCCATGAATGGACAAGGGGCCACAATCGGGCAGGGGCAGCACTGCGGGGGTCCCGGGCTGGTAATCGAGCTGGCCAGCAAACAAGAGACTGACAGTTCGGGACCACTGTGCACGCAGTGGCCTCTGCAGTGCACAGAGTGTGGGAGAATCTGGTCTGAACTCCCAGTGAAAAAAACCCAGCGTGAATTACTTCAGTTGTCCCGTGAATTCGACACTTAAAACTTTTTTGGGAGAATTCCACCCTATAAGTCTCTCTGTAAACTCCATTCTTTTTAATCCTGGGTTTTGACACAGTCGGACTCGATGTAGAAACTGACAATATCCAAATAACAAGCAAAGCTTACTGTTCCAGGACTTTTAATCTTAAAAAACCCAGAAAATGCTGGAAACACTCAGCAGGTCAGGCGTATTCCTTGGAGAGAAACAGAGTTAATAGGTCAATGACCCTTCACGAGAACAGACCAGCACATTTGGCAATGGCTAATGGACTTTCTACAGTAATGTCCTGGGGTGGATCAAGAGAGCTGCAATAGGAAATGAAATTGGCATGCCAGGAACATTAAAAGAAATGTTATAAATGTTAAAAAAAGTAAATGAAATATCCCAAGGCAGAGAAAGTCTTGTAAAAAGTAAAAACGCCTTTACAATCACAAGGGAATTACGTCTGTGTCGAGTTAATGCCAGATTTTATAGTTAGCTGTCTCAAATTTTGTTGTTTTTCCCTTCTTACTTTGACATGAATGCACCTTCTATGGCCTTAACCACCTTTATATCAGCCAATAAGGTGTTTAGTCATATATGGCAGGAGGTTTATGGATTCCCGAACCCACACAATAGGAGCTTGGCACTCACAACCCCCAGACAGGAGTATCTCTCTCCAGTCTGCTTGCTGGGAGTGGGGCTTGAACCCTGCACTTTCTTACACAGCGGCACAAATTCAACCACTGAGTTAAATGCTTGTTCCAGTTTGCAAATTTGGTGAAGGAGGTGAGTAATGTTAAGCTTTTAATAAATTAGGTTTTTATGAAAAGACTGCCCCTTTCTTCCCCATCGGTGCGTTACGCAGGTAAACAAAATCTGACATTGAGCCAGTTAGAAGCTTTGGTGACAGCTCAGGGAATACCACTACTAAACAAAAGGAAGAAGTGCAAGACAGATTGGTTTGAATTCCAATGTGGGTCAGAGTTGCTGTAGTGGGGTAGAGTAAGCAGTGCCAGAATAGTAAATTTGACCATGTTATTTATTGGCAGCTGCACAGCAAAGAACTTTGTAGGAATATAGTTGCTCTGCTATGTTCCTGGAGCGAGGGCAACTAATCAATATGAAGATAGAAAGGGCATTAACTGGAATGCCTAAGGGAGATTCTGTTTGTATTCATGTAGGGCAAATACTGCATACAAATGGAGCAAAGTCTGAGAACATCAACTGAAGGCACTACAAAAAAAAAATCAACTTTCAGATCTCATACCACCCATGAAGGGTGTTGCTGATAGGACCAGCAGAAATTAATGACCCTCACTCTTGATCAGTTTCCATTCCTGCTCGGTCACCCTTATTCAGCTTTTCCTTCTTGTGAATGCTCTTTGCTTGGCTCTCCCTCTTCGGTTTCCTTTTGTTGTTTTCCCCTTGCCTCTCTCTCTGTACATCATCTTCTCACTCTACCTGCCACATCACCTCCTTTCTCTCTTTAGCACATTTCCTTTCCCTCTCTGCTATTTTTTTGAGAAACATTTTTATCACAGGTACATTATTCCAGGAATCTCCCCATAAGTGGAAGTGCTTACTCACAGTAAGTACTATCAGTGAAACTAAATTGAGCAGTTTCAGCTGAGAGCGCGAGTATGTGCCTGAGTTAGCGTGTGATATGACTCACTCCCCAAAAATGAACAGGCTGACGTTCTACAATCTTAGTGTTAAGCAGTGATCGATGAGGTGGCAGTGAAGAGTTTTTAACCACGTTAGATCGTAAGCAATGACATGGCTAAAGCGGATGATACAATACTGGCCACAAACATCCTTGGTGGTTTTCCATGCAAGTTTGTACTTCAAATGATTAATTTAGAAATTCTTAAAAGTATGTTACAAAAAAAAAGCAAACCTGGTTCTTCATGTAATAGCCTGGGTATTATGGCCAAAGATATTGACCTTGGAGACTCTAGATCCTGAGATGGGGAACATAGAGCATATCGATGCAGTGGGGTGTAGCATTATAGAAACTGAAATCCATGAACAACATCAGATATTAGCTTCTGAATTCAAATCTAGGGATTTTTTTCAAGTCCATCTGATAAAAGAAGAATGTTTACAGAGTGTACCATCTATGTGAGCAAACAGTGGGTAGATTACCAGAACATGGAGCAATAGGGGAGATGATGGCCTGGTGGTATTATTGCTAGACTATCAACCCAGAAACTCAGCTAATTCTGGGGACCTGGGTTCGAATCCCGCCATGGCAGATGGTGGAATTTGAATTTAAAAAAAAAAATCTGGAATGAAAAATTGACTGATGACCATGAAACCACTGTTGATTGTTGGAAAAACCCATCTGGTTCACGAATGTCCTTTAGGGAAGGAAATCTACCGTTCTTATCTGGTCTGGCCCACATGTGACTCCAGAGCCACAGAAATGTGGTTGACTCTCAACTGCCCTCGGAAATGGCCTAGCAAGTCACTCAGTCCAAGGGTGATTCGGAATGGGCAATAAATGTTGGCCAGCCAGTGACGCCCATGTCCCACGAATGAAAAAAAAATTCCTGGCCACCTTTGGTAGGGCTTTAGGGAATGGCTTTGTAAATTAGCCAGCAGCGTGTCAACCTCAGCATGTCTAAATAATCATAATTGCTCAGGCCGTTGAAGCAGGGCACCTTTTGCACTGGTAGATATGTGAGGCTGTGGAACATCACTGTGTTTAGACATAATATCTGCAAAGCCACATCTACCTTCCATCAGAATACAGACCATTGCAGTGGGGAGAAATGCTATCCTGGCAAAACCACATACACGTGCTGCCTGCTTCTCTCTTCCCTTCTTCTGGCATGCAGACCATCAGTTATTTGTACAAGAATTAGGAACAGAAGTAGGCCATTTGGCCCTCGACTCTGCTCCAATATTCAATAAGATTACAGCTGATCTGATTGTGGCCTCGACTCTGCTTTCATGCCTATCCCCCATAACTCCCTTGTCCATCAAAAATTTCCCTAACAGCCTTGAATATATTCAATGACCCAGTTCCACTGCTCTCTGGGGAAGAGAATTCCACAGGCTAACAAACCCCAGGACCATGGACTTGCGCCCATGCCTATTTCCTACAGATGTGTTGATTCCTCTGCCACATCACCTCAGTGTGGTGGGGGGGGGAAAAAGGCATTGCAGCAAGCAGAGGCGTCCAGGAGCTTAGTACACGCGAGTGGCCATGATGCAATGTTGCCATGCTGGCTGCGCCTGCGCAGGAGTGCTGTCCAGCCTGCCTGTAAAATTCTGCTCAGTAAAATACACTCTGGGTGCCGCATGAGAGTCAATTGACTAATGGGGAGTCCAATCGTTTAAAATCTCCTTGGCTGTTTTTAATAACTGCCAGGTTGGGAGCAATCCTGGGAGTTTTCTGGCCATTCTGGGAAGTTTGGCAACCCTAGTGAGAAGGGAAAATATATACCGAGTTGAAGTTAGGGTTCAGAGATAAGTAAAGCAAGTGACTTAAACACAAATTCATCTCAAAAACATAAGAAATAGAGTAGGCCATTCGGCCCCTCAAGCCTGCTCCGCAATTCCATACAATCATGGCTTATCTGATTTAAAGTTTATTTATTAGTGTCAGAAGTAGGCCTACATTAACACTGCAATGAATTTACTGTGAAAATCCCCTAGTCGCCAGATTCCGGTGCCTGTTCGGGTACACTGAGTGAGGATTTAGCATGGCCAATCCACCTAACCAGCATGTTTTTTGGGCTGTGGGAAGAAACCTGAGCATCCGGTGGAAGCCCACGCAAATACGGGGAGAATGTGCAGACTCCACACAGACTGTGACCCAAGCCGGGAATCAAATCCAGGTCTCTGGCGCTGCGAGGCAGCAGTGTTAACCACTGTGCCGCCCATTGTAGCCTTAAGTCCACTTTCCTTCTCGCCTCCTATTACCCTGGACTTGTCAATCACAAATCTATCAAACTCAGCCTTGAATATATTTGATGACCCATCTTAATACGGAAGACAATTCCAAATACTAACAACCCTCAGAAGAAATTCCTCATCTTCACCATTAATGGGTGATCCCTTATTTTTAAACTAGTTCTAGATTCCTCCATGAGTCGAAACATCCTCTCAGCCTCTAGCTTGTGAAGCCTCCTCAGAATCTTGTATTTCGTTATATCACCTCGCTTTCTTCTAAACTCCACTGAATATTGGCCAATCTGCTCAACCTTCCCTCAGAAAACGACCCTTTCATCTCAGGAATGCAAGCAAGTTCCTCCTTAAGTGATCAACCAAACCTGTAGACAGTACTCTAGATGCAATCTTACCAATGCCCTGTACAGTTGCAGCAAGATTTCTTCACTTTAATATTCCAAATTTCTTGCAATAAAGGACAACATTCTATTTGCCTTCTGAATTTCTTGCTGTCTCTACATGTTGACTTTTTATGATTCATCTACAAGGACACCAGATCCCTTTGTACCACAGCATTCTGCAGCCTCTCTCCATTTAAATAATATTCTGTTCTTTTATTTTTCTGCCGAAGTGGGCAACTCTCATTTTCCCACGTTATATTCCACTTACAAATTTTTGCCCAGTACTAACCTATCTATATCCTTTGGCAAACTCTGTATCCTCCTCCTTGCATTCCTACCTTAATATCAGCAGCAACTTTGGCTACAATGCAGCCGGTCCTTTCATCCAAGTCATTGGCATATATTGTAAATAGTTGGCCTCAACACTGACCCCTGTGGCACTCTACTGGTTACAGTATGCCATCCTGAAAATGGCCTGGAGATGATAGCTACCATGATGATTGCAGTACCGGTCTTGAACTCACCCATAATTTCTTGATACATATTCTGACCCAATGTGTGGCTCCTGTTTGAGCGCTTATAAACAAGTCCCACCAAACGACTTCTTTCCTTTTCTGAAAAGGATGGGCTTGGGTATCTTCACCCAAGCCCATCTTGACCTTCTCTACTAATATCCTTTATTAACTGAGATAACTTGTATCTCCTTTTCCTTTCCTCCTGAAATGTCAAATACCTTGAATATTCAGATCCTATCCCTGGTCACTTTGCAACCGCATCTCTGTAATGGCTATCATATCATACACATTTATTTCTATTTGCATTATTAAATTATCCATCCAAGGGTACAATTTAGCAACCATTACAGAGAAGTTGGACATCAATGGGATCTCAATCTTCCTTTTTCAAACAAGTCAGGGGTGGCACGGTGGCATAGTGGTTAGCACCGCTGCCACAATTCTGGTCTTGGGCCACAGTCTGTGTGGAGTTTGCACATTCTCCCCCTGTCTGCAGGAGTTTCCTCTGGGTGCTTCAGTTTCCACCCACAGTCCAAAGATGTTCCGGATTTGGTGGATTGGCCATGCTAAATTGCCCCTTAGTGTCGGGGGATTAGCAGGGCAAATATGTGGGGTTATGGGGTGTGGTGATATAAACAGGGCCTAGTTTTAAGGCTGATAAAATTGGATATCCTAAATTAAAGAATTGGGCATTTTGAAATCAAACACAGTCAAACCTCAGGCAGGCCAATTGTACAATACACAAATGTGTCTGGGCCTGACCCATCAACCACCCATCAAAGGTCGTTACACTCTACTTGAGACTTAGCAGGAGATCATGGCACCTCATTGAAATGCATCGGTCTATTGTTAGAAGCCCAGATCGGGCCAGACTTTCTGTCACCAAGAGACCCTGTAGAAACCTTACCTGATAACAAGTTCAACAACATGGAGATGGACACCTGGGAGGCGGACCCTGGTGTCCTGTCAGGCAGACATCAAGAAACCCACTGGGTATTGGAACCCCCTCCTGGGACCTCATTGGCCAGAAGCCAGAGAAGTTTCTGGAAAGGCAAGCAGGCTGGGGATAAAGGTTCACACTCAGAGGCACAAGGAGCGAAGACTCGACAGGGGAGACAGCCGTGACCATTCAGAAGACTGACCAGACAAGGAAGGAAGGAAGAAGCGGCCATCGAGACTCATCTTCGTGACAACAGACCAGAGGGACTCAGAGAATCGGGCCTGCAGTTTAACCAAGCCATCTTTACGGGTAGTATACTTAAATCTGCTGGGGTATCCTCTTGTTTTATGTGGGTAATTTAAGGGTTAATAGTGTTATTTAATAAACTTGTTGAATCTTTACTTGTGTTTGTCCTTTGTCCACCTTGCAAATAAGGGCACCGGGGTAAAACCTTGGAGTAAGTAAACTGGTTGAAAGTATCTGAGAATTAACAGGTACAACAGGGGAAAGAGCCTGGGTGGGATTGCTGTCGGTGCAGACTCGATGGGCCAAATGGCCGCCTTCTGCACTGTAGGCATTCTATGATTTAGAGATGGGGGTTGAGGGCAAAAGCTCTAAATTTCCAGGTGATACAAAGCTAGGGAAAAGAGTGAATTGTGAGGATGACGCTGAGCGACTTCAGGCACAATGACAAGTTGGCCAAACGGGCAGACACCTGGCAGATGAATTTCAATGCAGCGAAATGTGAGGTAATGCATTCTGGTAGAAGAAACATGGGGAGGCAATACAAGCTCAATGGTACAACTTTGAGGGGAATACAGGAGCAGAGGGACCTCAGGGTTCAAGTGCATAATTCTCTGAAGGTGACCAGGCAAGTTGAAGCAGTTGTTAAGAAGGTTTATAGGACACTTGGGTTTATAAATAGAGGCACAAAGTATAAAAGCAAGGAAGTGATACTACACCTGTACAACTCATTGGTCAGACCACATTTGGAGTATTATGTTCAGTTCTGGGCACCTTATTTAAGGAAGGACGTTAAAGCCTCAGAGTGCAAAGGAGATTTAATAGAATGAAACCAGGAGTGGGGAATTTTAGACACAATGAAAGATTACAGAAATTGGGCTTATTCTCCTTGGAGCAGAAAAGATTAAGAGGTAACCTTATTGAGGTGTCCAAAATTATGAACAATTTTGACAGAGTAAAGAAGGATCATAGAATCCCTGCAATGCAGGAGGGGGCCATTTGGCCCATCGAACCTGCACTGACAATGATCCCACCCAGGCCCTATCCCCGTAACCCCACATATTTACCCCGCTAATCCCTCTAACCTATGCATCCCGTGACATTAAGGGGCAATTTATCATAGCCAATACATCTAACCCACACATCTTTGGACGGTGGGAGGAAACCGGAGCACCTGGAGGAAACCCACGTAGACACGGGGAGAACGTGCAAACTCCACACAGTCACCCAAGGCCAGAATTGAACCCGGTTCCCTGGAGCTGTGAGGCAGCAATGCTAACAACTGTGCCACCATGCCGCCCATTCTGTTTATTCTGGATATTCCGTTTACACTAGTTGGTATGTTACTGACTAGGGGGTCACAATTTCAAGATGGTCAGCAAGAGAGGTAGGAGTGAGATAAGGAGAAACGTCTTTACTGGGATTTGGAATGCGCTGCCTGGGAGACTGGTGGAGGCAGATTCCATAAGAGGTTCCAAAAGAGAGCTGGATACAGTGATGAATTAAGAGGGGATAGAGCTGGAGAATGGGACTACCTGGGTACTTGTGTGATGCACACCTGCACAATGTAACCTGAAGTCCACAACTGAAAGGGCCAATGCAGAAATTGAATTTGGAGGGAGTGACGGGGTGTTGAGGATGGACAGAGAGCAATGTCAGCATCTAGGTTCAATGCTGCTTCCCTGATTGCAGTCAGGAGCATGAGGAACATACTTTTCCCCAGCCAAGGGAAAAAGAAACCTGGCAGTTGTTATCAAGAAAGTAGACTTTGAGGTGGCTGAGGAGAAGTGCAGCAAAAGCATTGCGCTTAGGTCTTGAATGCTGTGCAGGAAGCGGTTTAATGGCCTAACTCTGTCAGAGAAAGTGAATATATTTGTTGGTTCATCTACATCCTGTGGTGTAACCCCACCCCTTTCACTCTGTTTGATCAAGCTTCACTCCTCACACCTACTTCAGTTTCAGCAGCACCTATCCTCCTTATTCTATTGCACTTCTCTACCACCTCACATATCAATCACTGTCACTCACCCCAAACTTTAATTGACCACACAATTATTCACAGAAGACATGATCATCACTAACCCATAGATCTGTTTGCTTACTCCTGTAGAAACTGGAGGTGACCCCCACAATTTGTGCAGCTTACAGATGGATGGGTGGCGGCCATGATGATAAGTGGCACATCTTGTCTCCCTCTCAACTGGGGATGGAGAGACTGAGAACTTGCAGCTGCCTGGGGACAGGATTAATAATATCTCTGACACACATGCTGACTTTACTTTGACAATTACTGAATTATGAGTAGACTGATTATGGTGATTGCTAAGATCAGCAGTTTGCTTGCTTCAACTTTGCTGGAGATATAGGAGGATGATTCCTTGGAGGATCTCATTCCTGCTGAAGGTGCACAGGACATATCAGCATGCACGAATGCAAAGAATTGCAATTTGGTGGATCCAATTGCTGGGAGGTTTGTGATCAATCCTACTCTTCAGCTGAGAAGAGTGAGAGAGGCAGAGAGAGGGGGGGGCCGACGGAGAGGGGGGGGGGCCGACGGAGTAGGGGGGGGGGCGACGGAGTAGGGGGGGGGGCCGACGGAGTAGGGGGGGGGACGGAGTAGGGGGGGGGGGCGACGGAGTGGGGGGGGGGCCGACGGGGTAGGGGGGGGCCGACGGGGTAGGGGGGGGCCGACGGGGTAGGGGGGGCCGACGGGGTAGGGGGGGGCCGACGGGGTAGGGGGGGCCGACGGGGTAGGGGGGGCCGACGGGGTAGGGGGGGCCGACGGGGTAGGGGGGGCCGACGGGGTAGGGGGGGCCGACGGGGTAGGGGGGGCCGACGGGGTAGGGGGGGCCGACGGGGTAGGGGGGGCCGACGGGGTAGGGGGGGCCGACGGGGTAGGGGGGGCCGACGGGGTAGGGGGGGCCGACGGGGTAGGGGGGGCCGACGGGGTAGGGGGGGCCGACGGGGTAGGGGGGGCCGACGGGGTAGGGGGGGCCGACGGGGTAGGGGGGGCCGACGGGGTAGGGGGGGCCGACGGGGTAGGGGGGGCCGACGGGGTAGGGGGGGCCGACGGGGTAGGGGGGGCCGACGGGGTAGGGGGGGCCGACGGGGTAGGGGGGGCCGACGGGGTAGGGGGGGCCGACGGGGTAGGGGGGGCCGACGGGGTAGGGGGGGCCGGACGGGGTAGGGGGGGCCGGACGGGGTAGGGGGGGCCGGACGGGGTAGGGGGGGCCGGACGGGGTAGGGGGGGCCGGACGGGGTAGGGGGGGCCGGACGGGGTAGGGGGGGCCGGACGGGGTAGGGGGGGCCGGACGGGGTAGGGGGGGCCGGACGGGGTAGGGGGGGCCGGACGGGGTAGGGGGGGCCGGACGGGGTAGGGGGGGCCGGACGGGGTAGGGGGGGCCGGACGGGGTAGGGGGGGCCGGACGGGGTAGGGGGGGCCGGACGGGGTAGGGGGGGCCGGACGGGGTAGGGGGGGCCGGACGGGGTAGGGGGGGCCGGACGGGGTAGGGGGGGCCGGACGGGGTAGGGGGGGCCGGACGGGGTAGGGGGGGCCGGACGGGGTAGGGGGGGCCGGACGGGGTAGGGGGGGCCGGACGGGGTAGGGGGGGCCGGACGGGGTAGGGGGGGCCGGACGGGGTAGGGGGGGCCGGACGGGGTAGGGGGGGCCGGACGGGGTAGGGGGGGCCGGACGGGGTAGGGGGGGCCGGACGGGGTAGGGGGGGCCGGACGGGGTAGGGGGGGCCGGACGGGGTAGGGGGGGCCGGACGGGGTTGGGGGGGCCGGACGGGGTAGGGGGGGCCGGACGGGGTAGGGGGGGCCGGACGGGGTAGGGGGGGCCGGACGGGGTAGGGGGGGCCGGACGGAGCATGGGGGGGCGGACGGAGTAGGGGGGGGCGGACGGAGTAGGGGGGGGCGACAGAGAGGGGGGGGCGACAGAGAGGGAGGGGCGACAGAGAGGGAGGGGCGACAGAGAGGGAGGGGCGACAGAGAGGGAGGGGCGACAGAGAGGGAGGGGCGACAGAGAGGGAGGGGCGACAGAGAGGGAGGGGCGACAGAGAGGGAGGGGCGACAGAGAGGGAGGGGCGACAGAGAGGGAGGGGCGACAGAGAGGGAGGGGCGACAGAGAGGGAGGGGCGACAGAGAGGGAGGGGCGACAGAGAGGGAGGGGCGACAGAGAGGGAGGGGCGACAGAGAGGGAGGGGCGACAGAGAGGGAGGGGCGACAGAGAGGGAGGGGCGACAGAGAGGGAGGGGCGACAGAGAGGGAGGGGCGACAGAGAGGGAGGGGCGACAGAGAGGGAGGGGCGACAGAGAGGGAGGGGCGACAGAGAGGGAGGGGCGACAGAGAGGGAGGGGCGACAGAGAGGGAGGGGCGACAGAGAGGGAGGGGCGACAGAGAGGGAGGGGCGACAGAGAGGGAGGGGCGACAGAGAGGGAGGGGCGACAGAGAGGGAGGGGCGACAGAGAGGGAGGGGCGACAGAGAGGGAGGGGCGACAGAGAGGGAGGGGCGACAGAGAGGGAGGGGCGACAGAGAGGGAGGGGCGACAGAGAGGGAGGGGCGACAGAGAGGGAGGGGCGACAGAGAGGGAGGGGCGACAGAGAGGGAGGGGCGACAGAGAGGGAGGGGCGACAGAGAGGGAGGGGCGACAGAGAGGGAGGGGCGACAGAGAGGGAGGGGCGACAGAGAGGGAGGGGCGACAGAGAGGGAGGGGCGACAGAGAGGGAGGGGCGACAGAGAGGGAGGGGCGACAGAGAGGGAGGGGCGACAGAGAGGGAGGGGCGACAGAGAGGGAGGGGCGACAGAGAGGGAGGGGCGACAGAGAGGGAGGGGCGACAGAGAGGGAGGGGCGACAGAGAGGGAGGGGCGACAGAGAGGGAGGGGCGACAGAGAGGGAGGGGCGACAGAGAGGGATGGGCGACAGAGAGGGATGGGCGACAGAGAGGGATGGGCGACAGAGAGGGGGGGGCGACAGAGAGGGGGGGGCGACAGAGAGGGGGGGGCGACAGAGAGGGAGGGGCGACAGAGAGGGAGGGGCGACAGAGAGGGAGGGGCGACAGAGAGGGAGGGGCGACGGGGGGGGATGACGGGGAGAGGGGACGGGGGGGACGTCATGTGAGAGACAGAGAGAGAGAGAGAGATATTTAATGGATTATGTATCTATGAAATAAAGACACAGATAAACAGTTTTTTTCAGCATCGTGGAAATCAATCCATGAGGTAGCAATAAAATCCAACAGATTTATGCAATCACTTCATTTTCTCCAAATTAGCAGATGATGCAAAATTGGGTAGGATGGTGAGCTGTGGGGAGGATGCAGAGATGCTTCAGCGTGATTTGGACAAACTGAGTGTGTGGGCATTTGCATGTCAGATGCAGTATAATGTGGATGAATGTGAGGATTTCCACTTTGGTGGCAATAATAGGGAGACAGATTATTACTTGAATGGGTGTAAATTGAGAGAGGTGAATCCTCAGCAAGGCCTTGGTGTCTTTGTACATCAGTCACTGAAGATAAGCGCGCAGGTACAGCGGACAGGAAAGTGCGCAAATGGTATGTTGGCCTCCATAGCAAACGGATTTGAGTATAAGGATAGGGATGTTTTGCTGCAATTGTATAGGGTATTGGTGAGGCCACACCTGGAATAGTGTGTGCAGTTTTGGTGTCCTTATCTGAGGAAGGATGTCCTTGCTATAGAGGGAGTACAGCGAAGGTTTACCAGGCTCATTCCTGGGATGACAGGTCTGTCATGTGAGGAGAGATTTAGTCAGTTAGGATTATATTCACTGGAGTTTCGAAGAGTGAGAGGGGATCTCATAGAAACTTCTAAAATTCTAACAGGGTTAGACAGGGTAGATTCAGAAAGAATGTTCCCCAATGTGAGGGAGTCCAGAACTAGTAGTCATAATTTGAGGATAAGGGGTAAATCTTTTAGGCCTGAGGTGAGGAGAAATTTCTTCACCCAGAGGATGATGTGTGGAATTCACCACCACAGAATGTAGTTGGGCCAAAATGTTGTCTGATTTCAAGAAGACATTAGATACAACTCTTGGGGCTAAAGGGATCAAGGGATATGGGGGAGAAGGGGGAAATCAGGATATTGAATTCGATGATCAGCCATGATCATAGTGAATGATGGATCAGGCGCGAAGGGCTGACTGGCCCACTCCTGCTTCTAGTTTCTGTTTTCTATTAGTGGTCCAAATATTATCACCCGTATGGCATTATCACATTATAAAGCAATGTGTCCCCAGGCTCCCCAAAAGCACTGCCACAAGAAACCTGCTGCCTCCTATATACTTTCAATGTCTTTTCTCTTCCATCTTACACTATGCAATATTCATCATTCAAACAATCCGTGTAGCCCAGCTGCAGCCTTCCACCCATGTAGAATTAGCCACGGGATAGGGCCGACAGACGGAAGTAATTCTCTTTGATTTTACTACATATTTCAGTGGTGTGCATCACCTTTAATTGATAGTCTCCAACAAAGATAAAGAATTAAAGATACAGAATGCCAATCTGCATCACACTACATCAATATGTGTAATTATTGTGTTGTTAAGGTTGACAGTTAGAAACCTATTAATCCCTGTTCCCATATTTAAATACTTGCGGTTGTGATTGAGTGAACAAAGGACAGGAATGCAAACTCAAATAGATATGAAAAGTTGCATGCCAGAGCAATGCAAGTAAAATATTTCAATACTCTTAAGTTATTAGTTAATACAAAGTGTAATTTATCAAGTGAACTGGTAGTGACTCCCTTTCAGTTTTGAACTGGAAACCATCTGCCAATTCCTCAGTACTGTTCAAATGCCTCTCTGCAGTTTCTACAACCTGCTAAATAATATTTCTGATTTGATTTGATTTGTCACATGTATTAGTATACAGTGAAAAGTATTGCTTCTTGCGTGCTATACAGACAAAGCATACCGTTCATAGAGAAGGAAACAAGAGAGTGCAGAATGCAGTGTTACAGTCATAGCTAGGGTGTAGAGAAAGATCAACTTAATGCAAGGTAAGTCCATTCAAAAGTCTGACAGCAGCAGGGAAGAAGCTGTTCTCGAGTCAGTTGGTATGTGACCTCAGACTTTTGTATCTTTTTCCCGACGGAAAAAGGTGGAAGAGAGAATGTCCAGGGTGCATGGGGTCCTTAATTATGCTGGCTGCTTTGCCAAGGCAGCAGGAAGTATAGACAGAGTCAATGGATGGGAGGCTGGTTTGCGTGATGGATTGGGCTACATTCACAACTTTTTGTAGTTCCTTGCGGTCTTGGGAAAAGCAGGAGCCATACCAAGCTGTGATACAACCAGAAAGAATGTTTTCTATGGTGCATCTGTAAAAGTTGCTGAGAGTCATAGCTGACATGCCAAATTTCCTTAGTCTTCTGGGAAAGCAGAGGCTTTGGTGGGCTTTCTTAACTATAGTGTCGGCATGGTGGGACCAGGACAGGTTGTTGGTGATGTGGACACTTGAAAACCTGAAGCTCTCGACCCTTTCTACTTCGTCCTCATTGATGTAGACAGGGGCATGTTCTCCTTTACGCTTCCTGAAGTCGATGACAATCTCCTTCGTTTTGTTGACATTAAGGGAGAGATTATTGTCGCCGCACCAGTTCACCAGATTCTCTATCTCATTCCTGTACTCTGCCTCGTCATTGTTTGAGATCCAACCCATTATGGTGGTGTCGTCAGCAAACTTGAAAATTGAATTGGAGGGGAATTTGGACACACAGTCATAGGTGTATAAGGAGTATAATAGGGTATAGCAGTATAGTATATATATTTATATAGTGTAACCAATCCACATAGAATCATCGAATCCCTACAGTACAGAAAGAGGCCTTTGGGTCCATTGAGCTTGCATTGACAACAATCCCACCCAGGCCCTATCCCCGTAACCCCACATATTTACACTGCTAACCCCCCTGACACTAAAGGGCAATTTAGCATGGCCAATCACCTAACCTGCACATCTTTATTCCATTAAACTTTGATCATGAGTGAGAAATAGGTTATTGCAGTTTTTCTTTGGCATAAAAGCTTGTATTATTTTGTTTGGTCACCAATGGCAATGTCCTGATGTCTGAGATTCAATTCCCAATCACTGGTCAGCTTTTGCTTCCTAATGATTTTGGGATGATTCTAGATTGGGCTCAAGTTAGAAAAGTCTGGGCTTCATCCTGCTCAGGTCAGGTTTTGGTTCGCTTCCCAAGTTAAGATGGGAGCTTTGTGTCAGCTCCAAGAGGGGCAATAATGCTGGTTTCTTAACAACCACATCTCTCATTGAGCATTTTTTTTTTAGCTTCTCTGGAATCTAGAAAGGTCCCAGTGGTTTGGAAAATCAGAAACGTAACACCTCTGTTCAAGCAAGGAGGGAGATGGAAAGCAGAAACTATTGGCCAGTTAATATAACACCTGCCATTGGGAAAATGCTTGAATCTATTATTAAAGAGGTGGGGCATTCAGAAAATTATAATACAATCAGGCAGAGTCAACATGGTTTTGTGAAAGGGAAAGTGTGTTCGACCAACTTATGAGAGGTTTATGAAGATGTAACAACAAGGTGGATAAAGTTGATATAGTGTGGTCGGATTTCCAAAGCACATTTAATAAGGTGCCACATAAAAGGTTATTACATAAATTAAGAGCTCATGGTGCTGGGGGAAGGCTTGAGATATGAGTATGGATCGAGGATTGGCGAACTAACAGCAAACAGAGAGCTGGAATAAAAGAGCCATTTTCAGGTTGGCAAGCTGTAATTGGTGGAGTACAGCAGGGATCAGCACTGGGGTCACAACTGGGGATCGAGTACATTGCAGCCAAATTTGATAACAATGCGGAGATAAAGAGGGGAGCGAGGTTTGGAGGAGGAAAGAGAGAGTCAGCAACTAGACAGAGATAAGAGAATGGACAGGAATTTGGCAGATACAGTATAACGGAAGAAAATGAGAAGTTTCCCACCTTGGAAGAAATAAAAAAAAATTATTTAAGAGGGCGCGAGGGGGGGGAGGGGCGCGAGGGGGGGGGAAGGGGCGCGAGGGGGGGAGGGGAAGGGGCGCGAGGGGGGGGGAGGGGCGCGAGGGGGGGGGAGGGAGCGCGAGGGGGGGAGGGAGCGCGAGGGGGGGAGGGAGCGCGAGGGGGGGGAGGGAGGGGGGGGAGGGAGCGCGAGGGGGGGGTGGGAGCGCGAGGGGGGGGAGGGAGCGCGAGGGGGGGGAGGGAGCGCGAGGGGGGGGAGGGAGCGCGAGGGGGGGAGGGAGCGCGAGGGGGGGGAGGGAGCGCGAGGGGGGGGAGGGAGCGCGAGGGGGGGGAGGGAGCGCGAGGGGGGGGAGGGAGCGCGAGGGGGGGGAGGGAGCGCGAGGGGGGGGAGGGAGCGCGAGGGGGGAGGGAGCGCGAGGGGGGGGAGGGAGCGCGAGGGGGGGGAGGGAGCGCGAGGGAGCGCGAGGGGGGGGAGGGAGCGCGAGGGGGGGGAGGGAGCGCGAGGGGGGGGGAGGGAGCGCGAGGGGGGGGGAGGGAGCGCGAGGGGGGGGAGGGAGCGCGAGGGGGGGAGGGAGCGCGAGGGGGGGAGGGAGCGCGAGGGGGGGAGGGAGCGCGAGGGGGGGAGGGAGCGCGAGGGGGGGGAGGGAGCGCGAGGGGGGGGAGGGTGCGCGAGGGGGGGAGGGAGCGCGAGGGGGGGAGGGAGCGCGAGGGGGGGAGGGAGCGCGAGGGGGGGGAGGGAGCGCGAGGGGGAAGAGGGAGCGCGAGGGGGGGGAGGGAGCGCGAGGGGGGGGAGGGAGCGCGAGGGGGGGGAGGGAGCGCGAGGGGGGGGAGGGAGCGCGAGGGGGGGGAGGGAGCGCGAGGGGGGGGAGGGAGCGCGAGGGGGGGAGGGAGCGCGAGGGGGGGGAGGGAGCGCGAGGGGGGGGAGGGAGCGCGAGGGGGGGGAGGGAGCGCGAGGGGGGGGAGGGAGCGCGAGGGGGGGGAGGGAGCGCGAGGGGGGGGAGGGAGCGCGAGGGGGGGGAGGGAGCGCGAGGGGGGGGAGGGAGCGCGAGGGGGGGGAGGGAGCGCGAGGGGGGGGAGGGAGCGCGAGGGGGGGGAGGGAGCGCGAGGGGGGGGAGGGAGCGCGAGGGGGGGAGGGAGCGCGAGGGGGGGGAGGGAGCGCGAGGGGGGGGAGGGAGCGCGAGGGGGGGGAGGGAGCGCGAGGGGGGGGAGGGAGCGCGAGGGGGGGGAGGGAGCGCGAGGGGGGGGAGGGAGCGCGAGGGGGGGGTGGGAGCGCGAGGGGGGGGAGGGAGCGCGAGGGGGGGGAGGGAGCGCGAGGGGGGGGAGGGAGCGCGAGGGGGGGGAGGGAGCGCGAGGGGGGGGAGGGAGCGCGAGGGGGGGGAGGGAGCGCGAGGGGGGGGAGGGAGCGCGAGGGGGGGGAGGGAGCGCGAGGGGGGGGAGGGAGCGCGAGGGGGGGGAGGGAGCGCGAGGGGGGGAGGGAGCGCGAGGGGGGGGAGGGAGCGCGAGGGGGGGGAGGGAGCGCGAGGGGGGGGAGGGAGCGCGAGGGGGGGGAGGGAGCGCGAGGGGGGGGAGGGAGCGCGAGGGGGGGGAGGGAGCGCGAGGGGGGGGAGGGAGCGCGAGGGGGGGGAGGGAGCGCGAGGGGGGGGAGGGAGCGCGAGGGGGGGGAGGGAGCGCGAGGGGGGGGAGGGAGCGCGAGGGGGGGGAGGGAGCGCGAGGGGGGGGAGGGAGCGCGAGGGGGGGGAGGGAGCGCGAGGGGGGGAGGGAGCGCGAGGGGGCGGAGGGAGCGCGAGGGGGGGGAGGGAGCGCGAGGGGGGGGAGGGAGCGCGAGGGGGGGGAGGGAGCGCGAGGGGGGGGAGGGAGCGCGAGGGGGGAGGGAGCGCGAGGGGGGGGGGAGGGAGCGCGAGGGGGGGGAGGGAGCGCGAGGGGGGGGAGGGAGCGCGAGGGGGGGGGAGGGAGCGCGAGGGGGGAGGGAGCGAGGGGGGGAGGGAGCGCGGGGGGGAGGGAGCGCGAGGGGGGGAGGGAGCGCGAGGGGGGGAGGGAGCGCGAGGGGGGGGAGGGAGCGCGAGGGGGGGGGAGGGAGCGCGAGGGGGGGGAGGGAGCGCGAGGGGGGGGAGGGAGCGCGAGAGGGGGGAGGGAGCGCGAGGGGGGGGAGGGGAGCGCGAGGGGGGGAGGGGAGCGCGAGGGGGGGGAGGGAGCGCGAGGGGGGGGAGGGAGCGCGAGGGGGGGAGGGAGCGCGAGGGGGGGGAGGGAGCGCGAGGGGGGGGAGGGAGCGCGAGGGGGGGAGGGAGCGCGAGGGGGGGAGGGAGCGCGAAGGGGGGGAGGGAGCGCGAGGGGGGGGAGGGAGCGCGAGGGGGGGGGAGGGAGCGCGAGGGGGGGAGGGAGCGCGAGGGGGGGGAGGGAGCGCGAGGGGGGGGAGGGAGCGCGAGGGGGGGGAGGGAGCGCGAGGGGGGGGAGGGAGCGCGAGGGGGGAGGGAGCGCGAGGGGGGGGAGGGAGCGCGAGGGGGGGAGGGAGCGCGAGGGGGGGGAGGGAGCGCGAGGGGGGGGAGGGAGCGCGAGGGGGGGGGGAGGGAGCGCGAGGGGGGGGGAGGGAGAGCGAGGGGGGGGAGGGAGCGCGAGGGGGTGGGAGGGAGCGCGAGGGGGGGAGGGAGCGCGAGGGGGGGGAGGGAGCGCGAGGGGGGGGAGGGAGCGCGAGGGGGGGGGAGGGAGCGCGAGGGGGGGGAGGGAGCGCGAGGGGGGGAGGGAGCGCGAGGGGGGGGAGGGAGCGCGAGGGGGGGGAGGGAGCGCGAGGGGGGAGGAGCGCGAGGGGGGGAGGGAGCTCGAGGGGGGGAGGGAGCGCGAGGGGGAGAGGGCGCGTGAGAGGGAGAGGGCGCGCGCGGGGGAGAGGGCGCGCGGGGGAGAGGGCGCGCGGGGGAGAGGGAGCGCGGGGGAGAGGGATCCAGGGAGAGGGATCCAGGGAGAGGGGATCCAGGGAGAGGGATCCAGGGAGAGGGATCCAGGGAGAGGGATCCAGGGAGAGGGATCCAGGGAGAGGGATCCAGGGAGAGGGATCCAGGGAGAGGGATCCAGGGAGAGGGATCCAGGGAGAGGGATCCAGGGAGAGGGATCCTGGGAGAGGGATCCAGGGGGAGGGATCCAGGGGGAGGGATCCAGGGGGAGGGATCCAGGGGGAGGGATCCAGGGGGAGGGATCCAGGGGGAGGGATCCAGGGGGAGGGATCCAGGGGGAGGGATCCAGGGGGAGGGATCCAGGGGGAGGGATCCAGGGGGAGGGATCCAGGGGGAGGGATCCAGGGAGAGGGATCCAGGGAGAGGGATCCAGGGAGAGGGATCCAGGGAGTGGGATCCAGGGAGTGGGATCCAGGGAGTGGGATCCAGGGAGTGGGATCCAGGGAGTGGGATCCAGGGAGTGGGATCCAGGGAGTGGGATCCAGGGAGTGGGATCCAGGGAGTGGGATCCAGGGAGTGGGATCCAGGGAGTGGGATCCAGGGAGTGGGATCCAGGGATCGAGGGAGAGGGAGTGAGATCGAGGGAGAGGGAGAAAGTTCGAAGGTGAGAGAGAGTTCGAGAGAGATTGAGGAGAGAGAGGGGCAGTGTGAGAGTCTGTTTCTCTTGATAGCTCTTTCTTAAATTCATAATGCAACGTGAAACTTTATCTTTCTGAAATTTGCTCCTCAGCCACTTGAGTGAGAAAAATTTTGAAATGTGGTCCCCTCACATGTGACCAAAATATTGGACAAGTCTTTTTGAAGGAGTACAGCCAGAATCAAGTCCATGGCACTCGCTGTCAACTGTACAAGGGGGTTGGAGGAAGGTAGCACAGTGGCACAGTGGTTAGCACTGCTGCCTCACTGCGCCAGGGACCCGGATTCAATTCTGGCCCTGGGGGACTGTGGAGTTTGCATGTTCTCCCCATGTCTGCATGGGTTTCCTCCGGGTGCTCCGGTTTCCTCCCACAGTCCAAAGATGTGCAGGTTAAGTGGATTGACCATGTTAAATTACCCCTTAGTGTCCCAAAACGTGTAGATTAGATGGATTAGCCATGGGAAATGTGGGGGGGTTACAGGGATTGGGCCTGGATAAAATATTCTGTCAGAGAGTCGGTGCAGAATCCAGGGCCAAATGGTCTCTTCTGCACTGTGGGGATTCTGTGATTCTATGAAGATTGGGAAAGCAACTGTTGTAGAAGGTTTTATAATTAGGGGAACAGACTCCTGTTTCTCCAGCGGAAGATAAGATTCTAGGATAGAATGTTGCTTCATTGGTGTTAGTGTCAAGGATATTACTGAGCAGCGGCTCAGCACTCTGGGGGCTAAGCACTCCGGGGGCTCAGCGCTCCGGGGGCTCAGCGCTCCGGGGGCTCAGCGCTCCGGGGGCTCAGCGCTCCGGGGGCTCAGCGCTCCGGGGGCTGGGACCAGAGCCTGTGGTCCATATTGGCGTCTAAACCATAGGCTGAGGTACTACATGAATAATTTGCATCTGTCTTTACCAAGGAAGAAAATATTACCAAAGTCATAATAAAAGAGGAGGTAGTGGAGATACCAAATAGGCTAAAACTTGTTAAAGAGGACTGAAGTTAAGTAAATTATGACAAACCTTTGCAAAACACAGGTTTGGCTCAACTGAAGTGCCACGTCCAATTCTGGGCACCACACTTTAGGAACAATGTGCAGGATTTAGAGAGGGTGCAGAAAAGATTTCATGGTTCATGGATGAGAGACTTCATTTACATGGATATATTGGAGAAGTTGGGGTTGTTCTCCTTAAAAGAGAAAGTCATGGGGAAATTTAATAGAGGAATTCAAAATTATGATGGGGTCTTGACAGAGTCGATCGGGAGAAACTGTTCACATTGGTGGATGGATCAAGAACCAGAGGGTATTGACTCAAGGTGACTGACAAAAAATCCAGAAGCAACATAAGGAAAAACAAATTAGGATCTGGAATACATTGCCTGAAAATGTGGTAGAGGTGGATTCCATTGTGGCTTTCAAGAAGAATTGGAGAAAAAATTCACAGGGCTACAGGAAGCTGGACTTGCTCTTAAAGGAGATGGGTATGGACATGACAGTATGGGCGAATGATCTCCTTTCGAGCTGTAACCATTCCATGATTTTGAGATGAAATTATGAGATTACTCTTTGGCAAATTTGGAAACTGGTAGAATTATAGTTCATACCTTCTCGAGCTTGACTGATGGAGGTCTGCTAAAACGATGACCCACAGGACTGAATCCACCTAACAAAGGGAAGATTGAAATCAATCATATGTTTAGGTGAAAAGAATAAAGTTGTGTTTTTTTGCTCAATAAACAGGCATAGAACATAGAACATAGAACATTACAGCGCAGAACAGGCCCTTCGGCCCACGATGTTGCACCGACCAGTTACAAACAAAAAAAAAAAAAAAAAAAAAAAAAAAAAAAAAAAAAAAAAAAAAAAAAAAAAAGTGACCCTCCAACCTAAACCAATTTCTTATCGTCCATGAATCTATCTACGGCTCTCTTAAACGCCCCCAAACTAGGCGCATTTACAACTGATGCTGGTAGGGCATTCCAATCCCTCACCACTCTCTGGGTAAAGAACCTACCCCTGACATCGGTCCTGTAACTACCCCCCCTCAATTTAAAGCCATGCCCCCTCGTGCTGGATTTCTCCATCAGAGGAAAAAGGCTATCACTATCCACCCTATCTAATCCTCTAATCATCTTATATGTTTCAATAAGATCCCCTCTTAGCCGCCGCCTTTCCAGCGAAAACAATCCCAACTCACTCAGCCTCTCCTCATAGGATCTCCCCTCCATACCAGGCAACATCCTGGTAAACCTCCTCTGCACCTTCTCCAAAGCCTC
Organism: Mustelus asterias; assembly: GCF_964213995.1. Taxonomy (NCBI): domain Eukaryota; kingdom Metazoa; phylum Chordata; class Chondrichthyes; order Carcharhiniformes; family Triakidae; genus Mustelus; species Mustelus asterias. The sequence continues at coordinate 27,353 of NW_027591574.1, read as the reverse complement.
CACATCCTTCCTGTAATGTGGGGACCAGAACTGCACACAGTACTCCAAGTGCGGCCGCACCAGAGTTGTGTACAGTAGCAACATAACGCTACGACTCCTAAATTCAATCCCCCTACCAATAAACGCCAAGACACCATATGCCTTCTTAACAACCTTATCTACTTGATTCCCAACTTTCAGGGATCTATGTACACATACACCTAGATCCCTCTGCTCCTCCACACTATTCAAAGTCCTCCCGTTAGCCCTATACTCAACACATCTGTTATTCCTACCAAAGTGAATTACCTCACACTTCTCCGCATTAAACTCCATCCGCCACCTCTCGGCCCAACATTGCAACCTGTCTAAGTCTTCCTGCAAACTACGACACCCTTCCTCACTGTCTACCACACCACCGACTTTGGTGTCATCAGCAAATTTGCTAATCCACCCAATTATACCCTCATCCAGGTCATTAATAAATATTACAAACAGCAGTGGCCCCAAAACAGATCCCTGAGGTACACCACTTGTAACCGCACTCCATGATGAATATTTACTATCAACCACCACCCTCTGTTTCCTATCCGCTAGCCAATTCCTGATCCAATTTCCTAGATCACCCCCAATCCCATACATCTGCATTTTCTGCAGAAGCCTACCATGGTGAACCTTATCAAACGCCTTACTAAAATCCATATATATCACGTCCACTGCCTTGCCCCCATCCACCTCCTTGGTCACTTTCTCAAAAAACTCAATAAGGTTAGTAAGGCACGACCTACCTGCCACAAAACCATGCTGACTATCACCTATCAATTCATTACTCTCCAAATAACTATAAATCCTATCCCTTATAATTTTTTCCAACATCTTGCCGACAACAGAAGTGAGACTCACCGGTCTATAATTCCCGGGGAAATCTCTGGAAGGCTTTCAATATATTCCAAATTCAAACAATCCTTTTGGCAGAAAAACACTTGAATCGTATTCTTGAATCCAGAGACGTTGCACTTTGGGTTAGAGCAGCAAGAAATAAATGTACCAGAGGGCAAGTTATTTTTCTATAACACCAGTTCAGCGTTGCAGCAATACCTGAAGTGGCTTTTAAAATAACAATGCTAATCAGAATTTTAACACGTTAGGCATTTTTCTCACCACGTACTTGAGAGCAGTAAAAATGTTTTTACCAGAACTCAAAGAAAACGTAAAATGGACAACTTAGAGACAAACTTCTCGTCAATGGAAGTGTTATTCAGATACATTTGTTTGATCAGCCTAATTTTTAACGCTTTAGCTCTTGCTTATTCTATGATCGGATAGTGGGCAAAATCCAACCGGCTTAGATAAAATTTATAATGGGGCGAGAACTTAAAACTTTTGTTTGCAAAATTATAAATTAGATACAGAAAGCCTCAATTATTTCCAATGCAACCTTTGATAACTAGTTCATAGCCTAGTTTCTGCCCAGTAACTGAATAACATGGGCACATTTATTTTCAGTGCTCCTGATATTATGGAAGGACACAGAATTGCACCTGCAATTTCCACTCGGTCAGTTTCTGGCCTATAAGCATCTCAGTGGTTTTGAAGGGGGGTGGGGAGCACAGGTAGAGATGGGGGAAGAGGTAGAGAATATAAAATAACATGAAAGAGCAAAGAAAAAGAATGTCCCATTCTCAAAGGGGGATTCCATTGAAACATACCAATTAAGAGTAGGCCATTTGGCCCCTTGAGCCCACTCAGCCATTTGATAAGACTTTAACAAATCAGAATGTGGCCTCAAGTTTACTTTCCTATCTATACCCTATAACCTTTGACTTCCTTGTCAATCAAGAATCTATCTAACTCAGCCTTAAAATATTAAATGAAACTGCCTCCATTTCTCTGAGTAGAGAATTCCACAGACTCGAATCAAAACACAGCTTTTAAACATGAGTTGATGATACAGGGAAAAGATAGCCTTCCAAATGTAAATAGTGACAGCACAAACAATACTGAACATTAGATGCGCTTTGAAGTACAAATAGTCATTCGTTGAACCACTGCCAGAAATATGATTAAAATACAAGTGATGAATGTTTTGATTGTGCTGGATGTTAGCTTAATAGAAATCGTAGAAACCCTACAATGCAGGAGGAGGTCATTCAGCCCAACGAGTCTACACCGACAATAACCCCACCCCAGGCCCTATTCCCACAACCCCACACATTTACCTCGCTAATCCCTCTAATCTACACATCCTGGGACACTAAGGGGCAATTTGGCATGGCCAATCAACCTAACCCACACATCTTTGGACTGTGGGAGGAAACTGGAGCACCCAAAGGAAACCCACGCAGATAGTGACCCAAGCCAGGACTCGAACCCAGGTCACTGGAGCTGAGAGGCAGCAGTGCTAACCACTCTGCCACCATGCCTCCCCAGCTGCCACCATTCTCAATAGTCAGCTTGAAAACCTTTCAAAAAGAAAACTGCCTTGGGGAAAGCCGTCACATTGAGTCCCTACTGGGACTTGAAATTTTCAGCTGCCTATGAGGTAGATAGAGGAATTAGCATTGATGATTACAAAGTGGGCTGATTTGCACAGAATGCATTCCCAGCTGGCTGACTCACTGAATCTCATCCAGCAGGTTTTTTTTCCAAACAGGGATACCCAATATGGCACACTTTCATAGTGCTTTGCCTTTGCATGCAGAACAATGAAGACCTCCTCTTAAGAGGCACATCAATGCACGTTTTAACTTGTCTTTTCTATGCAGAATAGGTTACAAATGGAAAGTTTGTCAATTTTCCCTCTTTCCCTTTAATCTTCAAGTTTAGCCCACCTGGGGTATACAAGTGACTGTAAATCAACTGATTAGCTGATAGAACCAACTTAATGTCATCAAATGTAAACAACGTGAATCTTCTGCTGTAAATTGGGTAATTACTAGCCTATTTTAAAAAAAACATACAAAGGAACAACAAAACTACTACTATTTTTCCTGTCACGTGGTGCTGATTCACCATGTGCAGACCCAAATGTCAAAACTGCAAGTCGGTGAAGAGTGGAAGATAAAAATCCTAACGGCAAAATGAAATATTTTATATATATATTAAACAAGAGTTGGATTAGATAGTGGCCCACAAAGTAATGGCACAACATCAGTGTTGAGATGAAGTTTTGAAACCTTTTGTGGTTCATGATGTAATCAGGCTTCTTGAATCGTACTACAACGTTGTAACACATTTCAAGTTAGCTATTCAACTTGCAAAAACCGAAATACACTTGAAGTATTAAAGCAAGATAATGTTAATAGAATGGAAAATGCAAAAAAACAATTTTTAAAAAATTCATTTACGGGGTGTGGGTGTCGCTGGCTGGGCCAGCATTTATTGCCCATTCTTAACTGTCTTCTATTTTAAGAGGCTATTTTGAGAATCAACCACATTGCTGTGGATCTGGAGTCACACATAGGCCAGACCAGGTAAGGATGGCAGATTTCCACGTTAGTGAACCAGATTGTTTTTACGACAATCAACAATGGTCATCATGATCATCATTAAACTTATAATTCCAAATGTTTATTGAATTCAGATTTCACCATGGTGGGATTTTAACTCGGGTCTCTAGATCATGCCCTGGGTCTCTGGGTTGCTAGTCCAGTGACAATACTACTATACCACTGTCTCCCCTCTGAACATAAACATTTGCCATTAAAATTATCTTACAAGCAGCGGAAAATTGGTATAATATTGTGGCTACAAGAGCAGATAGGAGACGGAGAATTCTGTGACAAGTAACTCACCTCCTGATTCCCCTAAGCTGTTCACCATCTATAAATGTGATGGAAGACTTTCCACTTGCCTGGGTGACTGCAGCTCCAAAACTCAAGAACCTTGATGACCATCCAGGACAAAGCAGCGAGCTTGATTGGCATCACATCCAACACTTTAAACATTCACTCACCTCCACCACCATTGTGAGGTTGCTGCAACAACTTTCCAAGGTTTCATTAAAGCAGCTTCCAAGCTTATGACCTTTACCTGCTAGAAGGGCAGTAGGCACATGGGATCGGAATTTTGTTAAGTTGGGAAGATTTTGTGGACTTTTAAAAATGGCAAGCAGGACCCAGATGTGGAAGATCTGCTCCCATTTCCAACAGATCAAATTTTTGCCAGTGTGGGGAGGGGGCAGGGTGTAATTCACACAGGTGATAAATTCAAACTCAGCTGGGCCACTTAGTATTGATTTCAAACTGGCTCCATTTTGGCTGTTGCAAGGGTCTTAACCCACATTGTGGGAGTCACGTCTGATAGAGTTGATGTAAATGCTCTTGGAGGGTGGATGATGTCTGCTTAAGCGCCATGATCTGAAGTTTTTAAATTTCCTGCACTTTAAACTTAAAACAATACAGGCTGAAGTTGTCAGTGAAAATTAAAAAAAGCTCTGCTAGACCATTTTGATTTTGATTAGAAAAAAAACCCATCTGGTCATGCAATTTCAGTACAGTTCTTTGTTGACATTCCCCCAAAAGGCTATTATGTAATTATGAATGTTTGGCTGAGTTTCAAAAATTATAGTTCTCTCTGCACAGAGTTCCGAATTCAGTTTGATTGACAATGTAAAGAGGCTATGAAAGATTAGCTGCCTTCGATGTGGGTTCTGAATAGAACTGTGCTCAAGATTTGAGGAGGTTTAAAATCAAAATCTCCCAATTAAGTATGTAGGAGTAAGAACTGTATTAGATTATTAAAAGTTGATTTTGTTCATCTCCATATGGCTCCTGATGTTTGCCCATGATGGATACTGGGTGAATGACTATGGAGGTGTCATGGGCAGATGTGAGGCAGGGTGGTGGGTGAGGAGCATGAGCGTATGAGGGGGTGTGGAGGGCAGCTGGGGCGCATGAGTTGGCATGGAGATGGCATGAGGAGTTTGAGAGGGTGAGTAATAGAGGGCCTAAGAACTCGGATCAAATCCAAGAGAACCAAGGCAGGCCTTCTAATCAGCCCGCCTCAGTACTCACCCCTGGTGCCCAGGATCTGCTATCGGAGTTGGCTGCCCTTACTCAATCCCACCCTGTCTTTCCAGAGCAAACTTTGGATCTAATGGGGCCTCTGAAACCAAGCTACCCGCCTCAGTAGTGAAAATCTGGTCCATGGGATCCTGAACACCTACAAGTTCCCCTCCAATTTTGGCTTGGAAATATATTGTGGTTATTTCATTATTGCTGGGTCAAATTCCTGGAACTCCCTACCTAACACCGGTGTGGGTACACCTCCCTCACATGAACTACAGAATTTAAGAAGGTGACTCACCACGAATGTCTCAAGGGCAATTAGAAATAGGCAATCAATGGTGGTCTTGCCAGCGACACCACAGAAATTAATTTTAAAAAGTGCAGGAAATCTTTCAGTAGCATCAAATCATGCTTTTATGCTTCTCAATAAATTTTAAAACAACACATTCCACAATTTTCTTCATAAGCAAAACATAGCTTACACGTGCTTTCCCTGCATTCTTCCACAAGGCATATTTCAAGTTACGAAACAGTTTATGAAATTTAGTGTTTTGATATAAAGAAAAAAGTACACTCTCTACAAACTATTTAGTACAAAACATTTTCCATTAACTTAATAATTAATGCTAGACAAAGGTTTATCATGCCCTAGATAGGTTTGATATCTCTTACGCTTTTTAGCTATGTTAGGTTTTTACTACACTATACGTGAGGTTTGTCCTACTTCCAATATGTACAAATTTCATTTATTTTTACCCTTTCAATCATTTTACCTGGTGTTTCTCATTTATATCAGCAAACTCATTTTGTCTCAGTCAAGATAGATAATATGTTTGAAATGACTATGCTGCATAACACAACATTCAGTTTGCTGCAACTAACAAAGACATTTTTACAAGGCAAACCAATGAACATCTGTTGCATCAACGAATTGAGTACGGATTCGTACGGATTTCAGTTCTACCTCAAGAATTTGTTGGTCAGATGCCAAGTAGTTCCCCAATTGGCAGAAGAGAAAGCTGGAAGCAGAAAAAGCAGCAGGCCAAGTGTCTAAATATTTAAATAACTTAAGAAATAACAAATCCAATTGCCTTTTCTTATACTTAAGAAGCATATCAGAAATCCTGCGGCAATTTACAATTGTTGCAATAGTGGAAACTTATGTTGATGAACTGATCTTTATTTATTTGACAGAGCACCTTGGGGTATTGTAACGCACTGTACTGCAATAAAGGTTGATCTCTGTAATGAAAATAAAATATACAAAAGTGCACTGTAAAACCTAATGGGAAATTTCCAGAAAGAGTTAAAGGCACAAGGAAAAACTAGATGCCTTTCCATTGATAAAGAGATGAAGGGAGGAAGGGGAGTAATTGGGAGCAGACATTCCCCCTTGTTGCTCCTATCAATTATCAAATTCAGAACAGCAGATCACTCATCCAGCTTCTCCTCCGTGCTTGAAATGTAGACTGGGGTAAATAGTGCAAATTCAGAAAAATAACTTCAAAAATGAGGACATCTCAATCTTCAAACTTAAGAACTTCAGACAGAAGAGAAAACGGAGTGATAGAGTGGGTAAGAACACTTGCACTTCTATGCCAGATTTAGGTTTTACTAAAAGGTGGAATGATTTTTCCTCTCCCAAATGGTTCAAAATGAGGTTTTGGAGGTTTACAACATCTCTCCCATTTTGCATATCCAAGTACTTTGTAAATATGACAAGGATTTCTGTCTCTTCTACCCTGTCAAGCAGCGAGTTCTAGAACCAGAACCAGAACCACCATCCCCCGCCCTCTGGGTGAAATATATCTGCCCTCAACTTCTCTAATCCTTTTGCAAATTACTTTAACTCTATGTCCTAGTTGCGCAAGATGTGGAGATGCCGGCGTTGGACTGGGGTGAACACAGTAAGAAGTCTCACAACACCAGGTTAAAGTCCAACAGGTTTATTTGGTAGCAAATACCATAAGCTTTCGGAGCGCTGCTCCTTCGTCAGATGGAGTGGAAATCTGCTCTCAAACAGGGCACAAAGACACAAAATCAAGTTACAGAATACTGATTAGAATGCGAATCCCTGTAGGGATTTGCTGTAGGGATTCGCTTTCTAATCAGTATTCTGCAACTTGATCTTGGGTCTCTGTGCCCTGTTTGAGAGCACATTTCCACTCTATCTGATGAAGGAGCAGCGCTCCGAAAGCTTATGGTATTTGCTACCAAATAAACCTGTTGGACTTTAACCTGGTGTTGTGAGACTTCTTACCTAGTTGCACAAGCCATTGGTGGCCATGCTTTCAGCCATCAGGCCTTAACCTATTCCCTTTGGACAGTTGTTGTAAGAAAGCCTCGTGTAATTTGGTGTCAAATTTTGTTTGGTGACCTCCATGTCATTGGGATGTTTAACTACATTAACTGTGCCATTTAAAGGCAAGTTGTTTTAATTCTTATTGAATTCCTGAAAACAAGTAGAAATTTTGAAATACTATTCAATAAAAATCAAAATCGACTTATTTTGACTGATCGTGATAATTCCATATCTGGTAATTCGCCTCATGTAGTACCAGAAGATATCTGTTAGTAGTAAACATCCTTCAACTTACTATGCACAATGTCAGAGTTTGACTATTACTACATTAAAAATGATGGGAATTAATTTGCATAACTTTGGTGGAAGCTGTGTAGAAATACCAGAACACCAGTGTAAATTGCTTTTTGATTTGATTCATTATTGTCACATGTATTAACATACAGTGAAAAGTATTGTTTCTTGCGCACTATACAGACAAAGCATACCGTTCATAGAGAAGGAAAGAGAGTGCAGAATGTAGTGTTACAGTCATAGCGAGGGTGTAGAGAAAGATCAACTTAATGCGAGGTAGGCCCATTCAAAAGTCTGACAGCAGCAGGGAAGAAGCTGTTCTCGAGTTGGTTGGTACGTGACCTCAGACTTTTGTATCTTTTTCCCGACGGAAGAAGGTAGAAGAGAGAATATCTGGGGTATGTGGGGTCCTTAAATTATGCTGGCTGCTTTGCCAAGGCAGCGGGAAGTGTAAATAGAGTCAATGGATGGGAGGCTGGTTTGCATGATGGATTGGGCCAAATTCACAACCTTTTGTAGTTCCTTGCAGTCTTGGGCAGAGCAGGAGCCATACCAATCTGTGATACAACCAGAAAGAATGCTTTCTATGGCGCATCGGTAAAAGTTGGTGAGAGTCATAGCTGACATGCCAAATTTCCTTAGTCTTCTGAGAAAGTAGAGGCTTTCTTAACTATAGTGTCGGCATGGGGGGGGACCAGGACAGGTTATTGGTGATCTGGACACCTAAAAACTTGAAGTTCTCGTCCCTTTCTACTTTGTCCCCATTGATGTAGACAAGGGCATATTCTCCTTTACGCTTCCTGAAGTCGATGACTATCTCCTTCGTTTTGTTGACAGTGAGGGAGAGATTATTGTTGTTGCACCAGTTCACCAGATTCTCTATCTCATTCTTTTCCACTTAAGTTACGAGAGAGGCATGGGAAAAACCCTGTCGTAACCTACCTGCTGCTTGTTTAGTATTTAGACACTTTGCTAAGAACGCAAAACAAATTTGTTAAGTGCCAAAACTGATGAATAGCTTCCAAATTCCATAGTAAGTTTACTCACATCAGCTTCTGTTTACTTCAACAATTGGACTTCATAACCTCAGTCTCTGTTAACTTAATAATCAGATCTTGTTATCTTAGGACCAGAACTTGCTGTCAAAAATAACAATAAGTTCAAATGGTGCTTACCATTCTTAATGTATGAATCAGCACTTGCGAGAAAGAAATGCCGTAGGAGCAGTGAATCATGATAAGTTGCTGGATAACATGTACAACTCTACTGTTAGCTTCACCAGTGACTGCGCACACTTTCAAGCCTCCTGAGAGTTTCATGAAGTTGTTGTAGTTCAGCATTTATTGCCAATTAAACTCATGGCAGAAAGTCAGGGCTGGCACTTACCAGCGTAAGTATCTTTCAAATGATCATTGCCAAGCAACCTCTCCACCCCTGAAAGAGAACAACCGAAACTATGCAATCTAATTTCCATAACTTATAAATTTATTGTTAAAGGCTTTTAAAATCAGAAGTATTAAGTTTGATTTATTTACGTTTTTCCTTTGTCTTTATCTTTCCCCTTCTCTCTTAACCCAATCTTTCTCTCCCTCTCTACTTTTTCTGCATCCAATTTGCCTCTATTTCATAATTTTTCCTACTCTGACATATCTTGGTTTCTTTCTCAATCCTTAATTTTTATTATTTGAGTATATATTATTGGTCCCATCCTTCCCAGCTGCATCCTGCTCTTTGTCATATTACCAGGTCGCATATCCAGTTACATAACAGGACCAAACCTGTTCAAACCAAAGAGCGAGAGAGAAAGTCTGCAGGGCAAGCTCCAACAAAATCAAGCCTGATTTACAACTGACCAGATCTTTGGTTTCAAGAACACAAGGCAATATCACCTTGCAGCCTTAAATGGACAGACTTCAACATTTCAGCAGCAAAATGCTACACTTCTATAAACCGTGAATACTCGAACTTAGCATGAACCAAACCAGGAAATGCAAATGTAGTAGGATAGTAGGATAGAAATGGTATTTTTGCCACACCCTTACATTGCAACTGGTTGCAATACTTGTTGCCGCGTGTAGAAAAATTTAAGAAAACTAATTTGAAGTAAGCATTACTTTAAGGCCTGGAATAAGCCTTGCTTAAATATCTGGTTATCTACACAATGTTAAAATTCAGAAATTTCTGTGGCTAAGCTTCAATTATTCCATTAATGGGTTCAGTTGAAATGCCCATCTTACCCACAAGAACATTTTTATTCCATTTTTAAAATCATATTGTGAACGTTTGAAATACTCAAGGAAACTTAGTGTAATCTACTGTCAGGCGGACTATCAATCCTATAAGAATATCTGTCAGTCTAGAAAGTTCAGTTTAAGTGGCTTTTCCATGCAGCCGGATTAATTTAATCTATTCAACAACTTCAAACTATTCAAAGAACAAAGAATAGTACAGCACAGGAAACAGGCCCTTCGGCCCTCCAAGCCTATGCTGCTCCTGGGTCCAACTAGACCAATCGTTTGTATCCCTCCATTCCCAGGCTGCTCATGTGACTATCCAGGTAAGTCTTAAACAATGTCAGCGTGTCTGCCTCCACCACCCTACTTGGCAGCGCATTCCAGGCCCCCACCACCCTCTGTGTAAAAAAACATCCCTCTAATATCGGAGTTATACTTCGCCCCTCTCACCTTGAGCCCGTGACCCCTCGTGATCGTCACTTCTGATCTGGGAAAAAGCTTCTCACCGTTCACCCTATCTATCCCCTTCATAATCTTGTACACCTCTATTAGATCTCCCCTCATTTTCCATCTTTCCAGGGAGAACAACCCCAGTTTACCCAATCTCTCCTCATAGCTACGACCCTCCATACCAGGCAACATCCTGGTAAGCCTTCTCTGCACTCTAACGCCTCCATGTCCTTCTGGTAGTGCGGCGACCAGAACTGGATGCAGTACTCCAAATGTGGCCTAACCAACGTTCTCTACAGCTGCATCATCAGACTCCAGCTTTTATACTCTAAACCCCGTCCTATGAAGGCAAGCATACCATATGCCTTCTTCACCACCTTCTCCACCTGTGTTGCCACCTTCAAGGATTTGTGGACTTGCACACCTAGGTCCCTCTGTGTTTCTATACTCTTGATGGCTCTGCCATTTATTTCTTCCAAAATGCATCAGTTCGCATTTATCCGGATTAAATTCCATCTGCCACCTCTCCGCCCAATTTTCCAGCCTCTCTATATCCTGCTGTATTGCCTGACAATGCTCATCGCTATCTGCAAGTCCAGGCATCTTCGTGTCATCCGCAAACTTGCTGATAACACCAGTTACACCTTCTTCCAAATCATTCAGGTTGCGTTGAATTTAATGCTGATAAACAGAAAGAAAATAAATTTCCATAAGAGTTTTCTAGTTTGTTCACTAGCTTTAGTAGAAATGTCTTGGAACCCCTGATCAAATAGTTCTTTCACCAAAACTATGGCGGACAAGTGGAAAACCGTTCTAGAAATTACCCCTTGATTCCTATGTAAAATTCTTAGTGGCTTGTGTTTCCTATCAGCAATTTTCATATTTCTTATAGATCTATCTGAATAGGAAATGCATGTAATCACAGAATACATCAAGCCTAAAACATATCCTTTTTCGCCTCAAACAATACTTTGGTACTCTAGGAGTTAATTGGACCACCATTTTTTCTGCTCACTTGCTTGAATTATATTCTAAAACATCAAGGATATCAAAATCTATGCAACATAGAATCATACAACGTTCACAGCACAGAAAGAGGTCATTTAACCCATCATGTCGGCGAAGCACCTAGTGTTACCCCACATACTGGTTGACTTTTATACAGTAAATGTAACAGGCTGTTTGTCGTACATGCATTTTTTATGTTTCAATATTCTCTTTTCATTCATCTACAAAGTTGAATTGTTCAGGATATTGGCATCTCTTAACTATTCTAAGCAATCATAGTTTCACTGCATGCCTGAACTAATCTAGCAAATATTTTATGAACAATATACATGCAAGCCTGCTGTTCACCATCATTTAGTTTGATGTTCATAATTACAGTATTGTGACATATACTGTCTAAAAACAAACACAACTACAGACTATGCTCATGATCCAGTTGCTATTATTCTACATTCTTCATATGCATTTAGAAATTTGCAATGCAAAAACACTTCAGGCTACAGAAAATGACCAGTCATTGCTTGCATCTTAGCAACACTCGAGTTTCAAAATATGTCATCCGTCTGTGACTAAAAGTATTAAGTTTTAAAAGAAAAAAATCCCTTGTTACATTCATCTAAAATATAATTTAAATTATTATGTTTCTGACACTTGATCATATTTTATCTTGCAGAAAGCTTAGAACATTATGGGTGTTTCGAGTTTATGAAGGGGGATAAATACTTTAGTTTAAAACTTTAAAGTTGCACTTCATTGCAACCACTGCTTGTTATGTTCAATTCATTCTCCATTGAGTTAGCACTTTCAGAGTGTAATGATTATTCATTTTCTGATAAGGCTGCCAGGAAACCATTGAGTATCAACAACCAAGAATCCCAACAGAACATGACTTTACTATGACAAAACAAATATAGGAGGAAAAACACACTTCCATGGGTATGTCATCAGGGTGCTTATTGAGAAGAATAGGCAGGATGGTCCTTAATCCCTACCATTGTGATGTTGGTTTGCAATTTCCAGGGACATGATAGGCATTGCAAAGTATTGGTTAAACATTTCCAGGGCTCCTCATGTTTTTACAAATTGGTTAATGTTGTCAGACACCATGGGCTTAAAAATAGAAAATATTTTGAACCAGTCCCCAATTTAGATGGTGTGTTGGAAAGATTACCATAATACAGAACTACTGCATCATTTGCATTTGCAGTACAATTTATTTTTGTTCTCCTTGTTAGGATATACTTATTGCTGAGTCTACTTTCATTTTGAGTAAAACTGATCTGCTTCATAAAAATTCTCTGCAACAAGGATGCATATGATTCAGAGAAATCTGCTTGAAGCAAAAAAAGGTAAGAAACTGGCAAAAATGGAGTCACAATTCAAAACAAAACAGAAACCCACAAAAAAAGGCTTTTCAGATTCACTTCCAAATGTCATTTACTGTGAAACCTTAAGGACAAAGCAGTTTAAAACCCACAAACAGTTCAATTTAAGGCAAAGAGTGACAAACTGTTGTCAGATATACAACTGAAATCCAATATGATTGATAGCTTTATTATATTAACCCGTAGAGACTTTTTCTGATGCTGGTTTTCCATTTTTGTCTGTTGAACTCCAATATACTCGCTTCTACCAGGTCAGCCTTACAACAACCATTTTAAAACACTTTCAAAACAAGTGGATGTGCCAGAATCTTCCCTGGGTGAATTGTGCCCAGTCTAATGTCTATAAGAAACACTCAGGTTCTTGCCCTGATGCATTCAGACACCACTGTTTGTTTAAGCCATAAGGAAATAGAGTAATAGAACACTGTATTTCATCATTACCAAAAATCATCTCTCTCAACTATCCCATCAACCATTCCACTTCTACCTTATTGTCATGGCTATTGAAACATTTAATCATATTTTCATTATTATTTTCAATTCATTCAACACTTTCCTTGCTGACTTATCCACCTTCAGTCTTGCACAATCTCTAACTTGTCTAAATCTCTGCTGCCTGTCTTGGGTCTCCTGTCAACCAATGCACCGAATTCATTGATAAATTCTTCATGATTGCACCATTCTACCTCCACATTCTCCTTTATATTCTGCAGTCCTCTCTTTACTTGGGTACTCCTTTCTGCTGTTTCACAACTGGTAGTGGAACCTTGATCTACTTTTGCCCTTTGCAAGTCCTAATGTAAATCACTCCTCTACTTTTAAAAGACTCCCCAATTGATGTGTTTTCAAACAGGTTTTCCATTAATAATCCAGACTCTGCTAATATTTCCGGCTGTTCCTCTTTATGAAATAACTTGATGGATTTGATGTTTCAGGAGTCATAAAAAATGCACAGCACTGCCATTGATGAGAACCTACATATTTTAACACCAATACATTTGATCCTCCCTTACTTGGAATAGGAATGTGCAGAGTCACAAAACGTCACTGTGGTTCCTTCTATTCTGAGCACTATAATGGACTTTCAGAAAGGAAATCTGTGCCATCAATGACATTCAATGACCATATGATAGGAGACACCCTGAAGGACAAATGGAAAATTTAAAGATATGAGGCCATACGGGGGGTATTTTTTTAATTTTAAAAATGATCACTGCTTTAAAACTTTGTCTGTCTTTCCAAAGGCTGTAGGGAATAGGGAAGGTAGAAAGCTAAGCAAAAAAGTGACGAGCCAAAATTAACAACGTTAAGTCATAAAAACAGGTTTTGCTGGCAAGTGGTGAAGAGATTCTTATTCTCGGATTGTTGTCTGACAACGCAAGTGCTCTCCAGCATGAGGCAAACGTGTAGAAGCCACTATGTTACATCTCCCCCCCCATTAAATAGCAATAGACCACATTTGCAGAAAGCTGTGGAAAGGCTGAATACTGCACGGCATCTGCAGAACCCAGATACAGATGTAGGAGAAAATAGTATAATATAAAGAATCAGTGAACAATTGTATCACATAGCAAGTTGATGATAGGACCAGAAGCAGTTCATTCTGCCCCTTGACCCTATTCACGTTCTATTAAATCATGACTGAGCTGCACCCCATTAACCTTTTGTCCCATAACCGTCGATATCTTCAACAAACAAAAATCTATTTAGCTTCCTCTTCAGAACATCAAATGACCCAGCTTCTCCAGCCTTTTGAGTGAGTTCCAGATTTGCAGTATCCTTTCTGGGGAAAAATGTCTCCTCATCTTCTCCTAAATGGCCACTTGGCCCAGATTCCCCGACCATAGGTAACAATTTCTCTCTATGTTCCTCATTGAATCCCTCATTTTAAACACCTTGATTAGCACCCTTCAGCCTTCTACACTAAAGGTATCAGAAGGCAAGTTTATGTAACCTTTAAAATGATGATAACATTCTGGTGACTTGTGTGCAATATCTCTTCCAAGGCCAATATCTTTTTCCTAACATTTGATGTCTGAAACTGAACACTACTCCAGATGGTGCTGAATTATTGCTTTGTGAATAGAAAACGGGCGCCAGGTTTGTTTCTAGGTCCTAAACCCGTTCCCGGGTGCAAACAGTGACATACTGGGATTTTCATAGAATCATAGAAACCCTACAGTGCAGAAGGAGGCCATTCGGCCCATCGAGTCTGCACCGACCACAATCTCACCCAGGCCCTACCCCCACATATTTACCCACTAATCCCTCTAACCTATGCATCCCAGGACTCTAAGGGGCAATTTTTAACCTGACCAATCAACCTAACCCGCACATCTTTGGACTGTGGGAGGAAACCGGAGCACCCGGAGGAAACCCACGCAGACACGAGGAGAATGTGCAAACTCCACACAGACAGTGACCCGAGCCGGGAATCGAACCCGGGACCCTGGAGCTGTGAAGCAGCAGTGAAGCAGCAGTGCTAACCACTGTGCTACCGTGCCGCCCATTTTGACTCGGACGTCCATTTAATTAGCATGGAGATATGTTCCCGTTACAATTAAGGGTGACAGGCAGGCACTCGACGCTGGAGGGTTAAAGGCCTTCCAGCTTTAGACGAGCACCCACTGCAATTCGTGGTAAGTAACTGAGAGGGTGCTTCAAATGAAGGTACTCTCTGTCAATGTTTTAAAAGTTTAAATTTAAAAAATGAAGAAAGCAGCCAGGCCCCCGCTGTGGAGAGGAGGATGGGGAAAATTCATCGACAGGGTCATCTTTGGCTGCACCCATTCAAACAGGAAGAGAAAGCTTGGAGGCCTGGCTGAAGAGCCAGTATCCCAGCTTGCTGCTGGATGCCCATCTCCAAGCAGTTAAGTTGCCTAACCGCATTGGGCAACTTAGATGCTGACTAGAAAATCGCAATCAGCCTCCTTTACCTAACTTTAGTGAGGTTCTTAATAAGTCTAATTAGTTGCCTGCCTTGTGGACGGCACCGAGAGGTGGTTGAGAAATTAGCATGCTGGAATCCCAGTATTTTCAGGCCTTGCTTGCCTCCATTCCCAACTTCAACATGATCCAAAGATCCTGTCCACGGTGACTAGCAAAGGCTCTGTAAAACTGAAGTGTCACTCTCATCTTTGAGTTGCAAATCCCTTGCCTTATCCTTTCTTGATTATTTGAATCTGTGCACCAGCTTCAAGTGATTTGCATCTAAAACCATTTATGCCTCCACAACTCATAGACTGCCATCATTAAGAAATTATTTTTCTCAGATCCAAAGTGCAAATATTACTTTACACTTGTCCACCTCGAAATCCTTCTGCCAATTTTCCCCACTCACTTAATCTATAATATGTCTTTTGCAAGAGCCTTGCTGCAAAATGCTGCATTTCAACCCATACTATTTGTCCACCCCAAATCTTGCTGCTCTTTCATTGTGCTTTAAATATCACATACTTCTTCAAAGCTAAAGCTGAAACTTACCTGAAATGCCTCAAAGCCCTTTAGATTATGAATTCAGCTCCCATCACTACTCTCAAATCCTATTTCCTAAACATAATGAACAAAAGTTCAAAGATGTGCAGGTTAGGCGGATTGACCATGCTAAATTGCTTCTTAGAGCTCCAAGATGTGTAGGTCAAGTGGATTGGGCATGGTAAATATGTGGGGTTAAGGGGATAGGGCGAGGAGAGGGCCTGGGTAAGACACTCTGTCAGAGAGTCGGTGCAGACTCGATGGGCTAAAAGGCCTCTTTCTGCACTGTAGGGATTCTATGATGAGACACAATTAATTATCAATTAGACAGTAGTTAGATTATAAATAGGTCGCATGATTTTGGGCAGTGTATGTTGTGAACTTCTATGCTTGTCATATGGTCTACATTTTGCTTGAGTAATAAATGCTTTGTGCAAGGTCCTCAAAAGAATGGAATTATTAATTTCTCCGAGAATCTGAGTAATAACAAATCACCTCTCCCAATTATTTACAAGTGATTCAGGCAGATATTATTGGCTATAGGAATCAGGTTTATTTGGCTCAGACAAATCGCAGTATTGTTATTAGATAATTGACTAACCACAGCGGAAGTAAAAATATGAGGCTTCACAAATCCCACCAGCCCAACCCATTGAAAGTCTAACATGACAATCTTGATCTACATTGCTCTAAAAGCCATATTTTGAATGTAATGAACATAGAATAATTAGAATTCCTCACTAGAGTAATTTTGTTTCAATAGCTGACAAAAACACTGACAATAAAGAGAATGAAGTTCGTACGCAAGATTGTGTAAATAATGAAGTCCACGTTGCTCATACAAAATTATACTTTCAAAAACGCTTCACAAGTTACAATACCTATCTGAATCACTATTGTTCATAATTAAAGAAGGTGCTTTCGACATCCTCGAAACCAACATTTTTACTGTCTCTAAAACATTTACATCAATGTGCTAGTAGTCAGACCACTGTACTTCTGGAAGCATGCCCATTTGGTGCAAAAGGCGTCGGATTAGAGATTAGATTCTGGAAGTTTGTGATTGAATATACATTGTTAGAAATGTGAGCGTGAAAAGAAACGTACAAAACAAGTCCGATCATCAGATTGTCAAAAATGTTTACACAAAGCAATGATATTGAAGCCATTATTGCAGCGAAGCCTTATTAAATTTACATGCGAGGGGTGCAAATTATTTCATTGTCCCCCACCTTCCATGAAGCAAAACAAAATATCCACCAGAAAGTTTTGAATGGTGTGCATTAATCCTTTGGCTGTATACAATGTCATTAGTTCATTTTTTGTAAAAGGTAACGATGTCATTGTGAAATGTGTATGGACAATAGACAATAAAGCATGATTCATAATTACAAAATCCGAATTTTAATTTCAACAAGACTGACTCATATGCATTTATATTTATTGCTAATTATGCTACGCCTTCCTAAGTTGCTTTCTTTTTAATATTAAAATGAAATCAGAATGCAAAAGCAGTTGGGTTGCATTTTACATGTCCTAGCCAGGCGTGATTTCAGGCAGTGGTAGGGGGTGTTGCTTAAAATAGGGCGCGTGCCCAGCGTACCACCTTCTCACCCACCCTGAGGTCACCCCCCCCCCATAATACAGGGGATGGGTGGGCACCAGAACCGGAAGCCCACCCTGCCATACTTAAATAAATAATCAAGGTCAATTGAGTTGGTTAACAAGTCAACTGACCCAATATGCTGCCCACGATAATAACATGGTTGACGTGGGCAGCTGGGTGGGAGTGAGCAATTTTTGAACATCTTTTTCAAAGGGTGGGAAGAGGGGTACTCTCTTCAGGGATTGTCCCTTGCACATCAGGACACAACCCCTCTAAGATGCTATTCCCCTTTTCTTCCTACCGCCTGCTCTATAAAATACATCACCAACCTACATCTCCCTAAACTGCCCAAACCCTCCCTGCTCAAGATCCCGGACTTGCCTGGCTCCAGGATCCATGGAACACCTTCGTGCAGTCCGGACAGTGCCCACCGAAGCACCAATGGTTTTGCCAAGACTGCAGAAGCTGCGGGACAATCAGACTTGTGGGCAGTTCCAGAGGGTGCGACTTCCTCTCCAACGAGGGACTGAAGTCCCACCTTGCCCCAATTTAAGCTGCCTGTAGTGTATTATGGCTGTGGGGCAGGTTGGCATGGAACAGATTGGTTCCATACCAACTTTGTTTCCTGGGGGTGGGAGGGGGGTTAATATGCTGCCCATTGTTTAGGAATACACTGCATACTAAAGTTAAAGTTTATTTATTAGTCGCAAGTAAGGCTTACATTAACACTGCAACGAAGTTACTGTGAAATTCCCCTAATCGCCACAGTCCGGCGCCTGTTTGGGTCAATGCACCTAACCAGCACATCTTTCAGAATGTGGGAGGAAACCGGAGCACCTGGAGGAAACCCACGCAGACACAGGGAGAACATGCAAACTCCACACAGACAGTGACCGAAGCGGGGAATCGAACCCAGGTCCCTGGCACTGTGAAGCAGCAGTGCTAACCACTGTGCTACCGTGCCACCCCCTGGATACATGCAGCTGCAAATCAGCTTAAACTGACAACAACTGTGATTACCATATAATTTTAGCTACATTAGTTTTATTCTCCTCCCCAGCGAAAGTTGGTCTCTGGTATGAAACACATATCTATATTCTGTTCTTGAAAGGATCTCAACATACCAGCATTGTGACCAATGTATAATTTTAAAGTTGAAAATATTTGTGTGTTAAGAAAGGTAAAATGGTTTCAGTTTCATTTCGGTTGTTCTGGAGTCCGGTGCCTGGGAGTCTGGAAAGACTCCTGTCTGAAAGGTCAGGGGTGGAATTCTCCTATCCTGCTCACGGCGAGTTTGGTGGCAGGTCAGAGTGGAGGATTGAGAGGAAATCAAAAACCCACTGGCATAAAATTAAATTGCAATTCTCTCAATGGTGGATAGATCTTCCCGCTGGCTGGTGTGAACACTATTTGCATCTCATGAATGCTCATTAAAATTGCTGTTCACCAGTATCTCATCTTGCGTTATGGCAGCCTAATATTACATCAGTTTGAAACTGAAGAGTGGCATGTACAAGGTGATTTGCGGAAGGATATATTGGCCTTGGAGGGAGTGCAGAGAAGGTTCACCAGGTTGATACCAGAGATGAGGGGTGTTGACTATGAGGAGAGACTGAGCAGATTGGGTTTGTACTCGTTGGAGTTTAGAAGGCTGAGGGGGGATCTTATAGAGACCTATAAGATAATGAAGGGGCTGGATAGGGTAGAGGTGGAGAGATTCTTTCCACTTAGAAAGGAAACTAGAACTAGAGGGCACAGCCTCAAAATAAAGGGGGGTCAGTTTAGGACAGAGTTGAGGAGGAACTTCTTCTCTCAGAGGGTGGTGAATCTCTGGAATTCTCTGCCCACTGAAGTGGTGGAGGCTACCTCGTTGAATATGTTTAAATCACGGATAGATGGATTCCTGATTGGTAAGGGAATTAGGGGTTATAGGGATCAGGCGGGTAAGTGGAACTGATCCACTTCAGATCAGCCATGATCTTAGTGAATGGCGGGGCAGGCTCGAGGGGCTAGATGGCCTACTCCTGTTCCTATTTCTTATGTTCTTATGATTCTCAGTTCATAAGAGACTTTCAAGGTCAGTGCAACAGCCTTTCTGACATAGTTCCTGCACTGCCCCCGATGCACTGTTAATCACTCTGATGGGACAGAGAGGCTCCTGCCCTCCACTTCCATGCTGAGCTGATCTTCATGGGCAGCACCGTGCTGTTGGACCCATAAACCCTCCTGTGTCACCATCTCAGATCAGCCATGGCTGGGGCGTACAACAATCTCCCTCCCTCTGGTGCCACATACTAGGTTCTACTTAGTTAGCACTGTGCTGTGGGACTCATGCAGCCACCAAAACAAAGCTCCCAGATGAAGATTGGGGGGGGGGGGGGGGGGGAGAGAAAAGGGCGAGGGTTGGGGAGAAGGGGGCGAGGGGGTGCGAGACACTGGTATTGACACTGTTCTTTGTGACCAGGATCGAGAATCCCGAAGGTTGTGTTGCCTGCCTGGTGCTCAGGTCCAGGATATCTCATCTGGGCTGCAGAGGAACTTGGAGTGGGAGGGTAAGAATCCAGTTGTAGTGAAACACAGAGGTGCCAACGATATAGGCAGAACAGGAACAGAGGTTCTGCAGAGGGAGTATGAAAAGCTAGGAGCCAAATTTAAAAACTGAACCAACAAGGTGGTAATCTCTGGATTACTACCTGAGCCACAATCAAATTAGCGCAGGGTAAATAAGATTAAGGAGGTAAATGCGTGGCTCAAAGATTGGTGTGGGAGGAATGGGCTTGAATTCATGGGACATTGGCACCAGTATTGGGGAAGATGGGACCTGTTCAGATGAGATGGTCTTCGTCTGAATCGTGCTGGGACCAGAGTCCTGGCGAATCGTATAACCAGGGCTGTAAATAGGGCCTTAAACTAAATAGTGGGGGGGGGGGTTCAGGGGTATGGGGAATTACAAAATCAAAGGTAAAGGAGAGGGTACGAGTGAAGGTTAATGATGAGGACATTCATCTAGTTAAAGGAGTCAAGGGCTCAGGCAGAGTAAAAAAAAGGTGACAAACACAAGAAGGGAGGTGGTCAACGCAGTGCAAGGAGATGGTCTGGGGAAGGATAACCAGTTTGCGACAGGTAGGGACAGAGCGTGCAATCAAGAGAATGCACTAACAAATCGGGTCCATATAAAGGCTAGCATAAAGACACTTTACCTGAATGCACGTAGCATTCAAAACAAAGTGAATGAGTTGATGGCACAAATCAGTACAAATGGGTATGATCTAGTGGCCATTACAGAAACGTGGTTGCAGGGTGACCAGGACTGGGAACTGAATATCCAGGGGTATCAGACATTTCGGAAGGATAGACAGGAAGGAAAAGGAGGTGGGGTAGCTCTGTTAATTAAAGATAACATCAGGGCGGTAGTTGAGAGATGATAAAGGCTCTAAGGAGCATAATGTGGAATCGTTGTGGGTGGAGATAAGGAATAGTAAGAGGAGAAAGTCACTGGTGGGCGTGGTCCATAGGCCCCCAAATAATAACTTTGAGGTGGGCCGGGCTGTAAACAAGCAAATAATGGATGCGTGCAAAAATGGAACAGCAATAATCATGGGGGATTTTAACCTGCATATTGATTGGTTGACTCAAATCGGATGCGGTGGACTTGAGGAAGAGTTCTTAGAATGCTGTCGGGATAGTTTCCTCGAACAGTATGTTACAGAACCTACGAGGGAACAAGCTATCTTGGATCTGGTCCTGTGTAATGAGACAGGTAAAATTAATGATCTTCTTGTGAGGGATCCTCTTGGAATGAGTGATCACAATATGGTTGAATTTCTAATACAAATGGAGGGTGAGAAAGTCGGGTCCCAAACCAGTGTCCTCTGCTTGAACAGAGAGGAGTACAATAGGATGAGGGCAGAATTGGCTAATGTAGACCAGGAGCGCAGACTAGTTGGTAGGACAGCTGAGCAACAGTGACGGATTTTAAAGATTTTTCTCAGTACTCAACTTGGTAGGCTAATGGGACTAAAGGTAGACAAGTCCCCGGGCCCGGATGGAATGCATCCGAGTGTACTGAAAGAAATGGCAGAAGTAATAGTAGATGCGTTGGTTGTAATTTATCAAAATTCGCTGGACTCTGGGGAAGTGCCGGCTGATTGGAAAACAGCTAATGTGACGCCACTGTTTAAAAAAGGAGGTAGACAAAAGGCGGGTAACTACAGGCCGGTTAGCTTAACGTCCGTAGTTGGGATACCAAGCACTACCTCTTTAGTAATTGTAATCATTTTAAGGACCTCACCCCCGACAGTCCCATGACCATCAATTTTTGGTAAGCTATTTGTGTCCTCTACCGTGAAGACCGACACAAAAAACTTGTTTAAAGCCTCGTCCATTTCCTCGTTTCCCATTATTAAATCCCTCTTCTCATCTTCTAAGGGTCCAACATTTACTTTAGCTACTCCTTTCCTTTTATTTTGTGCTAGTTTAGTTTCATAATCTATCTTTCCTTTCTTTATCGCTTTCTTAGTAGTTGGGAAATTGCTGGAATCCATCATTAAAGTAAGAGGTGTGCCGCAGGGATCGGTGTTGGGTCCATTGTTGTTTGTCATCTATATCAATGATCTGGATGATAATGTGGTAAATTGGATCAGCAGGTTTGCTGATGATACAAAGATTGGAGGTGTAGTGGACAGTGAGGAAGGTTTTCAAAGCTTGCAGAGGGATTTAAACCAACTAGAAAAATGGGCTGAAAAATGGCAAATGGAATTTAACGCAGACAAGTGTGAGATATTGCACATTGGAAGGACAAACCAAAGAAGAACGTACAGGGTAAATGGTAGGACTCTGAAGAGTGCAGTTGAACAGAGGGATCTGGGAATACAGGTACAGAGTTCCCTAAAAGTGACGTCACTGGTGGATAGGGTCGTAAAGAGTGCCTTTGGTACATTGGCCTTTATAAATCGGAGTATCGAGTATAAAAGTTGGAGTGTTATGGTAAGGTTATATAAGGCATTGGTGAGGCCGAATTTGGAGTATTGTGTACAGTTTTGGTCACCTAGTTACAGGAAGGATGTAAATAAGATTGAAAGAGTGCAGAGAAGGTTCACAAGGATGTTGCCGGGACTTGAGAAGCTGAGTTACAGAGAGAGATTGAATAGGTTGGGACTTTATTCCCTGGAGCGTAGAAGATTGAGGGAAGATTTGATAGAGGCGTATAAGATTTTGATGGGTATAGATAGAGTGAATGCAAGCAGGCTTTTTCCGCTGAGGCTAGGGGAGAAATAAAACCAGAGGGCATGGGTTAAGGGTGAAAGGAGAAAAGTTTAGAGGGAATATTAGGGGGGGCTTCTTCACGCAGAGAGTGGTGGGAGTGTGGAATGAGCTGCCGGATAAAGTGGTAAATGCGGGGTCACTTTTAACATTTAAGAAAAACTTGGACGGGTTCATGGATGAGAGGGGTGTGGAGGGATATGGTCTAAGTGCAGGTCAGTGGGACTAGGCATAAAATGGTTCGGCACAGACAAGAAGGGCCAAAAGGCCTGTTTCTGAGCTGTAATTTTCTATGGTTCTATGGTTCTAAAGAAGAAATAGCAGGACACCTGGAAAAAAATGGTTTGATCAAGCAGACGCAGCATGGATTCATGAAGGGAAAGTCGTGTTTGACGAATTTACTGGATTTTTATGAAGATGTAACGCGTGCAGTTGACAGAGGAGAACCGGTGGATGTGGTGCTTTTGGATTTCTAGAAGGCATTCGATAAGGTGCCTCACAAAAGGTTGCTGCAGAAGATTAGGGTACACGGAGTTGGGGGTAAAGTGTTAGCATGGATTGAGGATTGGCTATCTAACAGGTAGCAGAGAGTTGGAATAAATGGGTGCTTTTCTGGTTGGCAGTTGGTGACTAGTGGCATGCTGGGGCCTCAACTGTTTACCATATACATAGACGATCTGGAGGAGGGGACCGAGTGTAGGGTAACAAAGTTTGCGGATGATACAAAGATGAGTGGGAAAGCGAATTGCGTGGAGGATGCAGAAAGTCTGCAGAGAGATTTGGATAGGCTAAGTGAGTGGGTGAGGATCTGGCAGATGGAGTAGAACGTTGACAAGTGTGAGGTTATCCACTTTGGAAGGAATAATAGTAAAATGGACTGTTACTTAAATGGTGAAAAATTACAACATGCTACTGTGCAGAGGGACCTGGGGATCCTTGTGCATGAATCGCAAAAACTCAATTTGCAGGTGCAGCAGGTGATCAAGAAGGCAAATGGAATATTGGCCTTTATCACGAAGGAGATGGAGTATAAAAGCAGGGAGGTCATGCTGCAACTGTACAGGGTACTGGTGAGGCCACACCTAGAGTACTGTGTGAAATTTTGGTCCCCTTATTTACGGAAGGATGTATTGGCCTTGGAGGGAGTACAGAGAAGGTTCACCAGGTTGATACCGGAGATGAGGGGGTTAGCTTCTGAGGAGAGATTGAGTAGATTGGGCCTGCACTCGTTGGAGTTTAGAAGGCTGAGGGGAGATCTTATAGAGACATATAAGATAATGAAGGGGCTAGACAGGGTAGAGGCAGAGAGATTCTTTCCACTTAGAAAGGAAACAAGAACTAGAGGACACAGCCTCAAAGTAAGGGGGAGTCAGTTTGGGACAGAGTTGAGGAAGAACTTCTTCTCTCAGAGGGTAGCGAATCTCTGGAATTCTCTGCCCATTAAAGCAGTGGAGGCTACCTCGTTTAATATGTTTAAGTCATAGGTAGATAGATTTCTGATCAATAAGGGAATTAAGGGTTATGGGGAGCAGCTGGGTAAGTGGAATGAAACCACTATCAGATCAGCCATGATCTTATTGAATGGCGGCGCAGGCTCGAGGGGCTAGATGGCCTACTCCTGCTCCTATTTCTTATGTTCTTATTTTCTTAGAAGGGGCGAGGAGGGGGGGGGGAGAGAAGGGGGCGAGGGGGGGGGATCGGGGGGCGAGGGGGGGGGATCGGGGGGCGAGGGGGGGGGATCGGGGGGCGAGGGGGGGGGATCGGGGCGAGAGGGTGGATCGGGGGCGAGAGGGGTGGATCGGGGGCGAGAGGGTGGATCGGGGGCGAGAGGGTGGATCGGGGGCGAGAGGGTGGATCGGGGGCGAGAGGGTGGATCGGGGGCGAGAGGGTGGATCGGGGGCGAGAGGGTGGATCGGGGGCGAGAGGGTGGATCGGGGGCGAGAGGGTGGATCGGGGGCGAGAGGGTGGATCGGGGGCGAGAGGGTGGATCGGGGGCGAGAGGGTGGATCGGGGGCGAGAGGGTGGATCGGGGGCGAGAGGGTGGATCGGGGGCGAGAGGGTGGATCGGGGGCGAGAGGGTGGATCGGGGGCGAGAGGGTGGATCGGGGGCGAGAGGGTGGATCGGGGGCGAGAGGGTGGATCGGGGGCGAGAGGGTGGATCGGGGGCGAGAGGGTGGATCGGGGGCGAGAGGGTGGATCGGGGGCGAGAGGGTGGATCGGGGGCGAGAGGGTGGATCGGGGGCGAGAGGGTGGATCGGGGGCGAGAGGGTGGATCGGGGGCGAGAGGGTGGATCGGGGGCGAGAGGGTGGATCGGGGGCGAGAGGGTGGATCGGGGGCGAGAGGGTGGATCGGGGGCGAGAGGGTGGATCGGGGGCGAGAGGGTGGATCGGGGGCGAGAGGGTGGATCGGGGGCGAGAGGGTGGATCGGGGGCGAGAGGGTGGATCGGGGGCGAGAGGGTGGATCGGGGGCGAGAGGGTGGATCGGGGGCGAGAGGGTGGATCGGGGGCGAGAGGGTGGATCGGGGGCGAGAGGGTGGATCGGGGGCGAGAGGGTGGATCGGGGGCGAGAGGGTGGATCGGGGGCGAGAGGGTGGATCGGGGGCGAGAGGGTGGATCGGGGGCGAGAGGGTGGATCGGGGGCGAGAGGGTGGATCGGGGGCGAGAGGGTGGATCGGGGGCGAGAGGGTGGATCGGGGGCGAGAGGGTGGATCGGGGGCGAGAGGGTGGATCGGGGGCGAGAGGGTGGATCGGGGGCGAGAGGGTGGATCGGGGGCGAGAGGGTGGATCGGGGGCGAGAGGGTGGATCGGGGGCGAGAGGGTGGATCGGGGGCGAGAGGGTGGATCGGGGGCGAGAGGGTGGATCGGGGGCGAGAGGGTGGATCGGGGGCGAGAGGGTGGATCGGGGGCGAGAGGGTGGATCGGGGGCGAGAGGGTGGATCGGGGGCGAGAGGGTGGATCGGGGGCGAGAGGGTGGATCGGGGGCGAGAGGGTGGATCGGGGGCGAGAGGGTGGATCGGGGGCGAGAGGGTGGATCGGGGGCGAGAGGGTGGATCGGGGGCGAGAGGGTGGATCGGGGGCGAGAGGGTGGATCGGGGGCGAGAGGGTGGATCGGGGGCGAGAGGGTGGATCGGGGGCGAGAGGGTGGATCGGGGGCGAGAGGGTGGATCGGGGGCGAGAGGGTGGATCGGGGGCGAGAGGGTGGATCGGGGGCGAGAGGGTGGATCGGGGGCGAGAGGGTGGATCGGGGGCGAGAGGGTGGATCGGGGGCGAGAGGGTGGATCGGGGGCGAGAGGGTGGATCGGGGGCGAGAGGGTGGATCGGGGGCGAGAGGGTGGATCGGGGGCGAGAGGGTGGATCGGGGGCGAGAGGGTGGATCGGGGGCGAGAGGGTGGATCGGGGGCGAGAGGGTGGATCGGGGGCGAGAGGGTGGATCGGGGGCGAGAGGGTGGATCGGGGGCGAGAGGGTGGATCGGGGGCGAGAGGGTGGATCGGGGGCGAGAGGGGGGATCGGGGGCGAGAGGGGGGATCGGGGGCGAGAGGGGGGATCGGGGGCGAGAGGGGGGATCGGGGGCGAGAGGGGGGATCGGGGGCGAGAGGGGGGATCGGGGGCGAGAGGGGGGATCGGGGGCGAGAGGGGGGATCGGGGGCGAGAGGGGGGATCGGGGGCGAGAGGGGGGATCGGGGGCGAGAGGGGGGATCGGGGGCGAGAGGGGGGATCGGGGGCGAGAGGGGGGATCGGGGGCGAGAGGGGGGATCGGGGGCGAGAGGGTGGATCGGGGGCGAGGGGTGGATCGGGGGCGAGGGGGTGGATCGGGGGCGAGGGGGTGGATCGGGGGCGAGGGGGTGGATCGGGGGCGAGGGGGTGGGATCGGGGGCGAGGGGGTGGATCGGGGGCGAGGGGGTGGATCGGGGGCGAGGGGGTGGATCGGGGGCGAGGGGGGGGATCGGGGGCGAGGGGGTGGATCGGGGGCGAGGGGGGGGATCGGGGGCGAGGGGGGGGATCGGGGGCGAGGGGGGGGATCGGGGCGAGGGGGGGGATCGGGGGCGAGGGGGGGGATCGGGGGCGAGGGGGGGGATCGGGGGCGAGGGGGGGGATCGGGGGCGAGGGGTACTCAGGGGATCGGGGGCGAGGGGGGGGATCGGGGGCGAGGGGGGGATCGGGGGCGAGGGGGGGATCGGGGGCGAGGGGGGGATCGGGGGCGAGGGGGGGGGATCGGGGGCGAGGGATACTCGGGGGATCGGGGGCGAGGGGGGGGATCGGGGCGAGGGGGGGGGGAGTCGGGGGCGAGGGGGGGGATCGGGGGCGAGGGGGGGGATCGGGGGCGAGGGGGGGGGATCGGGGGCGAGGG